>NW_007734517.1:176906-177629 GCF_000696425.1 Galeopterus variegatus
AATTTCCTTCTTGATTTCTTCTTGGACTCATTCATTGTTTAAGAGTATATTATTTAATTTCCATGTATTCATATGATCTATAGTATCCCTTTTGTTGTTGATTTTTAGTCTTGTTCCATTGTGATCACATAAGGTAGTGATATGATTTGAATTTTTCAAAATTGGTCAAGACTTATTTTTTGTCCTAACATATGGTCTATTCTAGATGGTTCTATGTGTTACTCAGAAGAATGTGTATTCTGCAGCTGTTGGATGAAATGTTCTATAAATGTCACATAGAGTTGGCCTATAGTAAAGATTAATTCTGATGTTTCCTGGTTGATTCTCTGTCTGGACGATCTGTTCTTTTCTGAAAGTGGAGTATTAAAGTCCCAAACTACTATGGTGTTGGAGTCAATCTCTCCCATTAGGTCCAACAGTAATTGCTTTACATAACTCAGAATCGGATAGGTATGTGTTTAGAATTGTTACATCCTTTTGTTGAATTGATCCCTTTGATCCCTTTGCCATTATATAGTAACCTTCCTTATCTTTTTTTATTTTCCTTGGCTTGAAGTCTACTTTATCTGATATAAGTATAGATACCCCTGCTCTTTCTTGGTTTCTATTTGTGTGAAACATCTTTTTCATGCCTTTACTTTCAGTTGGTATGTGTCTTTACCGGTTAAATGAGTTTCTTGTAGGAAGCATATTGCTGATTTTTGTTTTATAATCCCTTGAGAC
>NW_007734517.1:179216-180973 GCF_000696425.1 Galeopterus variegatus
CTATATAAATGGAAATGATAATCTCCCTAATCCAATAGTTTAGGAAATATACTTCTTGTCTTATATGTGTTATCCAAAAAACCAAATAGATAAAAATCAATCCAATTCATTTTTATTATAATGTATAAAAATTATAAGTGCAGATAACTTAATTTCAAACATGCATAGAAAATTTGAGATATTGTTGAAGAGAAACTGATGTATCTGTCATTTATTACCTTACAGAAATTAAAGATCAATTAGTTAAAAATCAGAAATAATAGATTGGGACCATACAGTAAATAGTTTGTTTTGGTGGGCACATATAGTTTATTGTACCCAACTGTTAGGGGATACACATTTTCTACTAGCATTCATTGAACATTTTAAAACCTGACCACAAAGTGGATAAAATAATTTTCAACAAACTTAATAATAAAAGATATTATAAACTTCCTTCTTAGACACAAACAAAATTACATTAGAAGTCATTCTCAAAAACAAAATTTTGAAAAGCTATATAGTTGATAATATAAAAGCACACTTTTAAAATACATTCAGGAGAGGCAGAGTTGTAGGACTTAGTGTCTATGATTTTGACACTGTATAGTAACTGTGAGGAAAAGGGTGTTTAGAGACAGGACCAAATCTGGCTGGGATCACAATTTACCTTGATTGAGGAAGCTGCCACATGACAGTTATCTGACTAAATGTTGACTTTGTTGTCACTGTACTTCTCCTGACCTGACTGTCATCCCTCCTCCTGCTTTCTCCTCCACCTGTGCTGGGCTAATACTGCCTATCATGCCATTTCTACCTCTGCGCTGTAGACAGATCTGTAGATGTCAAGATGTGCAGCCAACTAGTCTTTTGGGAAAGTCATTGTGAACAGAGATTAGTACACAGCCTTTACAACTCACCTGAATACACAGGTAGAGGGTTGTCCTTAACCAGCACAACCTTTAGAAAGTCCTATGAAAGCTATTAGAANTTGAGATAATTCTCAAACTTTCCATAAGTGTTCTCCTCTTGCCATGTACTTCTTTTTTGTGTCTCTGCAAACAGATGAAAAACACATAAGGCATTTATTTTATGCAACAAACATCATGAAAGACCATTAGGAGTGCTTACAATGTCTTATGCTGGTTGAAAATTGAAGATATTTTATAACTGGGAAAGCCCATCAGTAAATATCTAGAGAAACTTAATAATCTCATTATTTTTCTGTTTCTTATATTTGTCATCAATTTCTTGTTGCAGTTACTATTATGAATATCTACATAAAATGGGCATGAGCATGATAGGTCATTATATATACATTCCATTGGAGCATTATTAAATGGTTTAGTTAAGCCCCAGAATAATAAAATGAACATGTGTTTATGTCTTTTGTTTTTATTTAATTTGATTTTATTTTTGGCTATGCCCAGTTACGCTAGTGTAGAAACCCACAAAATGGTCAAGGAGTGGTATACTGGGGTATATTTCAGTGAAGCTCTAAAAACTCAGTAGTCCTTGCATATGGCTAACTCTTACAAGATAACATTACAAGGACAACATTTCTGGTCTTTGNCAGGTAGAGGGTTGTCCTTAACCAGCACAACCTTTAGAAAGTCCTATGAAAGCTATTAGAACGTAGCATATAATTACTGTATGTTTTGTAATTTCCTCATGCATAAGCAAGTGGATCTTCTTATTATTGAGATAATTCTCAAACTTGAGATAATTCTCAAACTTTCCATAAGTGTTCTCCTCTTGCCATGTACTTCTTTTTTGTG
>NW_007734517.1:182641-185436 GCF_000696425.1 Galeopterus variegatus
TAGAAGCCAATTTCACAGATTAAGAGTATTGCAAAACTCCTGAATGACATATTAGTAAAACACATCCAATATTACTTATCCTTACATACAGTTCAATTTATATATGTTGGGAGGGATAGTTCGCCATGGTTCCTGAGTGCTCCTACATATTTTTGCTGAATTTACCAGGATACAGGCTCTTCTACTTCCCAACAGTGAGAAATCTCTCTAGCTGGTCAAGTAGGGTAAGGCAACTACAGCATGACTGCCCTTTAACTGCTCCCTCCATGGGGACAGAAGGACTAGCTCGTTTTCTACTTGTTATATAGCTGTAGTGGATTGAATTATGTCCTTGCAAAACTCACTGAAGCTTCTATAGTATCCCTCACGTTTTATGTATTAGAAACTTAGTCCCCTCTGTGGCTGTTAAGAGAGTGGGAAATCCTATTATGTTAATTGAAAGGTGGAGCCCTGAATGGTGGTTCTTCACATCACTGGTTATGGTTGCAGTCCATGTAAGAATTATGATATATACCGCATTCTTGTTAAGTGTTGCTTTTGTTATTGATTTTATGGGGTTTTCTTCAAAGCCTTCACCTATTTATGGTAGGATGGGATTGCTTGTTAGTGGTGGGATTGGTTATGGTATTGTGGTCAGTTTTGGGGGGTCTTTTTTAGGGTTGATGGTGTTTTTAGTTTATCTAGGGGGTATAATGGTGGTATTTGGGCACACTACTGCTATGCCTATTGAGGAATATACCGAGGCTTGAGTTTCCAATGTTGTAGTTTGGGGGGCTTTACTGCTGGGGTTAGTGATAGAATTGTCTGTGGTTTTGTGGATGACGTATTATGATGAGGTGGAGGTCATTGTTAGTTTTAAGAGTATAGGTAACTGAGTGATTTTTGAGGGAGAGGGGACAGGTTACTTTCATGAAGATTCCATGGGTGTGGCTACGTTATATAGTTATCAGTGTTGATTGGTGGTGGTGGCTGGGTGGTCTTTGTTTATGGGTGTTGTTATTGTCATTGAGGTTACTCAGGGTGGTTAAATAATAAGTAGTGTTGTTGTCAGGATTGTAATGAGGAGGGAGAAGAAGTAAAGTTTGATTAGGCCTTTTTGGTTGGAGGTGATTGTTGCAGCTTGTATTTGGATGTGGGCAATATTTTTTGGGATTGTCTTCTCTAGTCAGGCTAGGTCTAGTGTCTGGGAGGCTGTGCTTTGGCTTATGGTTAGGTTGAGGTAGGGTACTGCATGGTGTGCAATGGTTGGGAAGAATCCTAGGAGGGCGGAAAAGTTGTGTATTGGTGAGGGCAGTTTGGGGGTTGGGTTAAGTGAGTCTAGACATAGTTCTAGTGCTACGGTGAAACCTAGGATGGTGATGAGGAGGGTGGAGAGTTTAGGGTGGGGGGTATGGTTATTTGGGGGATGTTTATTGGGGTGATGCTGTTGGAGATGATGAAACCAGCCAAGGTGCTGCTAGTTGTTAGACGTTTGATTGGGTTGGTTAGGCTAGGGTTGTTTTCGTTGATGTTTATTAGGGTTGGAAAGCAGGGTTGCTCTAATAGTGCAAAGAGAATAGTTCGGGCGCTATAGGCAGTGTAAGGGTGGTGGCAATGAGTCTGATCGTGAGGACTCAGGCTTTGGTATACAACGTGTTTTTGGTTTTGATGATTAAGTCTTTGGAGTAGAAGCCTGTTAGGAATGGTATGCCTGTGAGTGCGAGGCCTCCGATGGTTAGAGAGGTTGATGTGAGGGGTATAGTTTTTTGCAGGCCTCCTATCTTTCGGATGTCTTATTCCTTGTTTAAGTTGTGGATAATAGAGACGGAGTATATAAATAGCATGGCTTTAAAAAAATGCGTGCATACAGATGTGGAGGAATGCCAGGTGTGGTTGGTTGATGCTGATTGTTACTATTATTAAGCCTAACTGGCTTGAAGTGGAGAATGAGATAATTTTTTAAATGCCATTCTGTGTTAAAGCACAGATTGCTGTAAATAGTGTGGTGATGGCACCTAGACACAGTGTCAGTGTTTGTATTATCTTATTGTTTTCTATTAGTAGGTAAAATCAGATTAGTAGGAAGATTCCTGCTATGACTATTGTGCTGGAGTGAAGTAGGGCTGGGACAGGTGTGGGGCCCTCTATTGCAGAGGGTAGTCATGGGTGCAGGCCAAATTGGGCGGACTTGCCCGTTGTGACGAGGAGGAGGCCAGCTTGTGGGAGAGGGCCTGGATTTATTTTAAGGATAAATAGTTGTTGTAGGTTTCATGCGTTTGAATGTGAGAGAAATCATGCTATGGCTAGGATAAAGCCGTTATCACCGATGCGGTTGTAGAGGATTGCTTGTAGGGCTGCTGCTGTGTTTGCGTCTTCTTGGCCGTATCATCATCCAATGAGGAGGAAAGATATAATGCCTACCCCTTCTCATCCAATGAAGAGTGGGAATAGGTTGTTGGCAGAGACCAGGATTAGTATTGTGAGGAGGAAAGTGAATCGATATTTGAAGAGTTTGTTGATGTTGGGGTCTGATTGTGTGTATCACAGGGAGAATTCCATGATGGATCATGTAATGAAGAAGGCTACTAGGATGAAGACTATTGAGAAGTAATCTAGTTTAAAGCTAAGGGATAGTTTTAGTGTTTGAATGATGATTCAGTGTCAGTTAGAGGTAATTGTGTCCTGTCTTGAGTAGATAAATATGAGGGCGGGTGTGAGGCTGGTCAGGAAAGCAAGTTGGATTGAGGTTTTCACGTAGTAGGGGTAGGCGTGGTATTTGTGTGTGTTGGTGAGGGTAAGGGTGATTGGGGTAACGA
>NW_007734517.1:186426-193940 GCF_000696425.1 Galeopterus variegatus
TAGTAGGGGTAGGCGTGGTATTTGTGTGTGTTGGTGAGGGTAAGGGTGATTGGGGTAACGAAAATGACAAGTGAGATTATCCTTATGGATAAGGATAGGTTTTCTTTTATTTGGAGTTGCACCAAGTTTTTGGTTCCTACGGCCAATGGATACTTCTATCCTTTAAAAGTAAGGAAGCCATAGTTTTAGGTATGGTGTTAAGAATTAGCAGTTCTGGGCCAGCCCGGTGGCGCACTGCTATAGTGCGCCACTTGGGAAGCACGGCGGTGCTCCCACCAAAGGTTCGGATCCCACATACAGACCGGTTCCCGCTCACTGGCTGAGCGAGGTGCGGGGGCAACACCGAGGGTTGTGATCCCGTTGCCAGTCCTGGTCCGGTACGGAGGCGACGCTGAGGGTTGCGATCCGTTGCCGGTCCCGGTCCGGTACGGGAGCGACGCTGAGGGTTGTGATCCGTTGCCGGACACGGAAAAAGACAAAAAGGAAAAAAAAAAAAAAAAGAATTAGCAGTTCTTTCCTGGTAAATAAGAGGTTTTGAATCTCTATTGCTGGGTTCACAACCTAACGTTTTGTTTAAACTATATTTACAGTAGAGGGGCCCTAGGACTGTTTGGGGCTGAGAGATAGGAGTAGATGTGGAATGATAGGCATGAGTATCAGGGAGTTTTCTCGCGTAAGGGATGGTTTGATACTGTTGATGTGGTGTGTGAAAGCTCCTCGCTGTGTTGTAATTAGTATAAATAGGGTGTATAGAACTGTGATTAATATGTTGAGTCCCATGAGAATGATTGTGATATTTGATTATGAGAATGATGTTATTATTACAAGTAGCTCTCTGACTAGGTTGATAGTCGGTGGGAGGGCCAGGTTCGTCAGAGAGGCTAGCAGTCATCATGTCGCTCTTAGGGGGAGGAGTGTTTGTAGTCCACAGCCCAATATTATAGTTCGGGTGTGGGTGCNCTTGCAATGTGAGACCCCTGGGTCACTGTCACCACCACCAGATGGACTTTGGATTTCCCAGACTCAGAAACTGTAAGCAATAAATTTCTTTTTCTTTATAAATCACCCAGTTCTGTGTATTCTGTTATAAGCAATGCAAGCAGACTAATACAAAAGTCAAATAGTTTTTTTGCAATATTCAATAACTCTTTGTGATATTATATCTTTTAGCAAAGTAATAGCTTCCTCAATCTGATAAATCCTATGTACAACATCTACACATGATATACAATTTGTAACTGTACACCATTAGAAGTATTCCCATTGAAAACCAGAAACAAGAGAAGCATAGAAAAAAAAGTGGAATTTGAAAAAAAAAAAAGACCACACAATCCAAGGAATTGTTGAAGCCCACAAAATCCTTATAGAACTTAAAGAATAATGTCAATGAGTTTGATTATATTAAAATGAAATAAATTGTATCAAAAGACAATTGAAGAAATAAACTTCTGAGTAGATATATTTTTTCTATTTATGTTTTTTGACATATATATGGTTATTGAAAAGAAAGGAAAAATTAAAAAATTAAACCATTGTCTGGTGGGGTTTCAAGACATGGAGTCACATAGTTAGGACAACTACAACAGAAATACGGGAAGGGAAAAGGGTCAATATGTCAGTAAGGGTCAATATATCAGTAAAGTACATTCCCTTGGAGAGATAAAATATTAATTCAAATTAATTCTAATTAACTTCACAGTCTAATTCTAGACTGCAAAAATATTAAGAATACATATTGTAATACTAGAGCAAACTCATGAACAACTCCTTCATACATACAAAACCTTGAATACAATTATGTAAGAGGGTAAAAGGAAAAATATGTAAAAATATATAGCAATAAACATTAATCAAAAGAAAGCCATGTTGACTAAATGTGTATGTACCCCCAAAACGTAGCTACAAAATACATAAAGCAAAAACTGATAGAAGAGAGAGGAAAATGGACAAATCTACAATGGTAGTTGCAAGTCTAATTGGATAGTTGCAGACTTCAACTTGAGAAGACAGGAAAATAGTAAGTGTGTAGAAGTATAGAGCAATATCTTTACCAAGTTCATCTAATGGCATTTATAGAACATGCAACACCAAATGAACAGAGTACACATTCTTTTCTAGTGCACATGGAACATTTTCCAAAATAGAACATCAGATAGTCATAAAACAAAGTTAAGCAAATTTAAAATAATTGAAATTATGCAAAATATGTTCTTTTCCTATAATAGAATCTAACTAGAAGTCAATAACAGAAGGAATGTTTTACTTCTCTTTGGAAAGCAATTTGGAAATACTAAGTAACATACCTTATTGCCAAGCAATAAGTATGGCCCATACTTTAGAGAAACTTTTCACGTACTCACAAAAAGTCATCTACAAAAATTCTTTTGATAGTGTTCTTTGTCACAGTAAACAATATGAAACATCCCAAAGAACGCTCAATCAATCAAACAATCACTCAACAGTACCTGTAAGAGAACATAATGTACCATTGTAAGTGGATGATAGAGAGCTACACATATTAATAGAGATTTGTTTCTCAAACAAAATGTTGAGTTAATAAAACATATGGAGGAATAGAAATATAACTCCACATTTAAGGCTTAGTCACACATAGAAAAATACATATCTATACCTATTAAATACATATAAAAAATTAAATAAAAAAATATACCTGCAACATAAAACAGAGGTTATCACTTGGTGTAGTAGAGCAGCAGATAAGATTGGGGGGAGATGATGCATAGGGCACTTCAGCTATAATTTAAGGTTTTCTTTTTTCACTTCAAGCACATATAGATGAGGGCTTATTACAATTATTTATTACATGCTATAGTATTAACACATGTCTAATTTAATTTTTATAATGTCATAGATTCATAATTAAAGATCCATGTTTTATCAAGAATATGGTGAACTGATGCCTACTTACAAATTCTAGATTAAAATTTGGAGGATTAAAAAAACACAGAAGTCTGGCAAAAATTAAGAAGAATTGAATTACCAACTTCGTGATATAAAGAATCAGTGAGGTTGTAGAGAGAGGAGAATGCTTGCATGTTGATCTGGGGGGAATAAACTCATTCATTCACTTTGGAAGCCATCTGGCAGTTCTTACTGAAATACACTTCTGGATATATTTTCCAGAAGATTCCATCACAGGTACCATCAAGGCTGCAGAGTTGCCAGATAAAACACAGGACTCTCAGTTAAATTTGAATTTTGAATGAACAACAAGAATATATTTTTAGTACACTCACATATTGCACGGGGCGTGCTTATACTAAAAATGTATTTGTTGTTTATCTGAAATTCTAATTTAGTTGGGAGACTTGTATTTTTTATTTGCTTAATAGAGCAAACCTAATGAGGGTCTGTGTACTCTATTTAGTTAGCAGTGAGTTGAAAGCAATGTAACTTTTATTCTCTGGGCCAGTGGTTCTCAAAGTGTATTTGAAGAGCAACAGCAGCAGCAGTCCCGGGAATGTTGTGAAAAACACAAATTCCTAGGCCTTGTTCCTACTGAGTCAGAAATTGTGTGCCTAGTGCCTAGAAATTTGTGATTTTACTAATCCTCGGATGCTCGCTTAAGTTTGAGAAACACTTCTCTGTGCAGACAAGTAGAATGTTTGAGATATTATCACTCACTTGGATCACTGCCACGTCTCTCCTTGCTCTGCTCCAATTCATGCTGCATAGAGCAGCTAGAAAGTTCTTTCAAAAATTCCATCTGATGGACTTGTCTGAGCAAAAACCTTTTATGGCTTCATATTGTCACTGTAATACAAATTTAATGTCCATCCCACTTTTAGGACTTTTTTCAGTCTGGCTTCCTGCCTCATCTTAAACCACGCCTGCATTTTTCGTTTTTTTTTTTTTTGCCTCCTATATTCTGCTTTTGTTTGATTCCCTTCAAATACTGAGCTCTGGAACTTCAGTGCTTTTATCAACCAGTACAAAGACAAGAGACAGTGCAAAACAGTTCCTCTCTCTCTTCCTTTCTTGTTTTGCCTTACTAACCCTAAATCATACTTCAATTTCAGCTTAAAATGAACTACTTTAGGTAGACCTCCCCAGTCCCCCAGATTCTGTAATTGTACTCTTTGGAAAGTCATCATTGGAAGGTAATATTAAACAATATGTATACAAATATTTAACATTACCTTTTGTTCTTTTTACTTTATCTTTACATGTTAAAGATACTTATGTTGCAGAAAAA
This sequence comes from Galeopterus variegatus, assembly GCF_000696425.1. NCBI lineage: Eukaryota > Metazoa > Chordata > Mammalia > Dermoptera > Cynocephalidae > Galeopterus > Galeopterus variegatus. The sequence goes on from NW_007734517.1 coordinate 190,643, forward strand.
TAGATGCACAAACATACAACTATATATTTTTTTTTTATTTTGTCAATATACAATGTGGTTGATTATCATACAACTATATCTTGATTATCATCTTTTATGTTTAGCTAATATAATCATCACACAATTTTCATATAAAGGGAAGTAACAAGCACAGCATTTGACATTCATTATTAAAATAAGCAGAATACTTTTGTGTATAAAGTGATGAAATTTATCTATAAATGACTAATTATTCAACGTTGAATCAGCTTCTAAAGCTTTTCAAGTATCTACATCTGAAAAACAATGGTAATATTCCTGAGTTCATGGGCATTTTATGAGAATTAATAAATAATGCAGGCAAAGCTTTTTTCATTGTCTGGATTTAGGCACTAATCAAATATAAAATATCATTTTTGAATGATATATAGAAAATATTCAGAAAGTGCAGAGATAGATTTAAAAATAAGACAATTGTATGCTATGTGCCAAATTATTACTGAATCTCACCTCTCTATACAATGCATAATTTCGAGAGACTCATTAATAACTACTTATTAATCTGACTACTGGCCATCTTGCAATAGCACATTCAACATGTATAAATCTTTAAATATATTATGAAATAGTAGGTATCAACCTTGAAGCACTTAACAGAAAGAACCTATGAAGATACTATGGGATCTTTTGGTTGTTTATCCTGTGCTTGAACAGACCTCACTAGTGTTTTATTAAAAAATTTGAATAGCACGTTCTTTATCCCTTACATATTTGTGCATTTCTGTTACTCTGGGGGCTCAGAAAAACAAAAACAGAACATTTAGTTTGGTAGAACTATGACAAAATCTTGATTAGTTTACAGTAAATGTAATTTTTGTCTTTGTCTTCCAGCAATACCTTCATGCTCCAAGTGAAGTCAAGTTACACGCATAATACTTTTAAAAATGTGTACATGTATAAGAAATAAACCTTAAACACTCATAGAAAAATGTCCAGACATGAGATTATGAAGCATATCTATCTGCTCAACCTTTAAATGGCTACTATGAGTTAGCTGTAAAAGATATGGTCATTAAATGCTGCTAGGCAGAGGCATATCGTCTGTTTAAGGCAGGAGCGCTATTACATGCTGTGTACAGCGGTGCATGGGTGCAATTTGTTTAGCCTTTCCCTCAAGCAGCCCACTGGCACCTACCACATGCAGGTTTTAGTTTAGATGCACTAATTGTCTGATCCATCAAATTGAAATTCCTGGCCTTATTTGAAGAGATGATGAGAAATCATTATTTGAAGGATATCAAAGTGATAGTAATTGTGTAAAATAATCATTAGAGTCCATGTTTTGACAAGCATATCCTTTTCATCATTATTAATATCTATTTACTTCCTCGGGTTTATTTTTCTTAGTCAGTAGACATGTTAATTTTATTCAAGGAGGAAACTAAAGCCGTTGTCCGAGGTTTTTCCAAAATTCAAATTCAGTAATATTGATGTGCCTTTGTAGCTTTACTGTGAAAATTTTTCAGAGTGTGAATAGAATATTAAAGTAGGTCTTTTTATATCTGTGATTCTTAATTCTAAATCTGCATCAGGTGTCCTATTTTCAAATAATTTGCTATTATGCTGATATTCAAAATAGGTAATGGTTTAAGAGGCAAATGATTTCTAAAACATCATATTTAAAGTAGAAACAATAAAACAAATAAGGAAAGTAACATGGTCAAAATTATTAAACCCACAGGAAAAGTGAGCCAACTGCAGTAGAAATGATATCATCATTGCACTTTTTATCATCAAAATAAAATACTTATAAAAAACCTAACATTTGTACAGAAATAAGGAATTCCAAGAATATACAGATTTTGATATAGCAAATCAATTATTTTAGCCATATTATATTCTAGTGGTTTCTGAAATTGATCAAAGCCAGAATTGTCAATTATAAAAACAACAGAAAAAATATTCTCCTGGTGTGAGACCTTCTTTCCTATTGTATCAGATGGTTATTCAAATAACCTAGAGTGAAAAACCTAGATGTTGCCAAAATTGTATGTCTTTAAAAATAAGTAACATAGAAATGCAAAAATGCTTTATTAATAGAACTATTAAAACAAATAGTATAGGAGAGGACAAATAATAATCTAAAAACGGAAGTGATCAATTCTGTATTCCTATTCAATATTTTATATTCACTAGAGTAAAAGCATGAAGGTAGAGTGGGAGAGAGAGAACTTTTTGAACCTGCCTCATGATACAGTTTTCAGTGACTCAACTTGAAGTTAATTTAACCTGGACCTGTGCATGCCATTTTTATTTACATTTTTCGTAGTCAAAAAAGTATCAAGATCCTGGAAAATTTCCAAAGCCTCTTTGAAGAGCCATAAATGCTCAGATTCACACCTCAGAAGCTGGTGTGAATAGGACATATGGAGGAACTCATTTACCCAGTGTTGTTTGAAATACAAAAATTAGGTTATTCTAAGAAAATCAAGTTATCTACATTCAGAGGACAAAGCTATTGTATCACTGTTTAATAATCATGGAGGAAATTTAAATAATTCATCTAAGAATAAGTTTATTTGCCAACTGGATAGAGTAGCAGTAGTTTCTGTATCCAGGTCTTGGGAGGGTCAAATGACAAATGAGTATGTGAAAGTGTTTGACAAAAGTGAAGTACAGTTGATATTTTTTTGTCCTAGCTAACAGTATAAGCTCGAAACTTTAGGTTTAGCTACAACAAAAAGGATCACCATTTTAAAGAGACTAGATAAAAAAATAGATAAATTTGGCATGTGTGTGGTCGGGGAGGGAGCATTAAATATTTCCACCATGTTATTAAGGAAAGAAAGGGTTAGGGCTATCTTTCTTCCAGTTTTCTAAACATTCCTGAAGATATGTACCTAGTCTCCAAAAATTTACAGCCACCAGTACACAACAAAATGAGTGCTGTCAAAAAAGTAGTTACTCCAACTTTGGCTTTTAGTTTCTGCATTTCTCCCCGAAGGTGAGGGTGCTTTATGAAGGGTTGACAGTTGACTATGCAGCATGTTTTTTAGACATTGGCTCTCTCCATTAATAATTCCATCTCTCCAGCTAAATCAATGCCCCTGCATGCTCCTAGTGCATAAAGGAATACCTTTTAAAAAATATCGGCCATGTTTTGAGATAGTTTAAATGAATATATCTTATTTTGGCCACATTTGCTCAGAGCTTATTTTGCTCATTATTAGAAAAATAATTTAAATTTTTTTTTCTCCCTAATGAAATTTGGAATTTGCATCTCTTTCTCTCAGCCAAAAATCAATAATAAAAAAAAAAA
>NW_007734518.1:0-3048 GCF_000696425.1 Galeopterus variegatus
GAGAGAGAGAGAGAGAGAGAGAGAGAGAGAGAGAGAGAGAGATGGAAAATAATTTTTTTAAAATGAAGAAAAACTATGAGAGCTATCAGACAACATTAAGCCCACAAATATCCAAATAATGCAAATCATAACTGTATACATCCCTTAACATTATATAATAACATTCTTTGTCTCTTTTTATATCTTTTGGTTTAAAGTCTATTTTACCCAATTTGAGAATGGCTACTCCTGCTCATTTTTGGTTTCTATTTCCATGGTAAATCTTTTTCTATCCCCTCATTATTAGTCTGTGTGAGTCTTTACAAGTGAGACAGTATATAGTTGGGTCTTGTTTTTTAACCCATTCAGCCAGTCTGTGTCTTTTGAGTGGGGAATTCAGTCCATTTACATTTAGGGTTATTGAGGCACTCTCTTAATCTTGGTATTTTACTGTATCCTGTAACCAGTAGTGTTTTTATACACTAACAACGAAATAGCACAAAACAAAATCAATAAAGCAAACCCATTTACAAAAGCTACCAAGAAAATAAAATACTTAGGAATAAATTTAGCTAAAGAGATGAAAGATCTCTTTAATAAGAACTAAAAATCAGTGCTGAAAGAAATTAAAGAGGACACAGAAACATGGAAAGACATTCCATTCTTCTGGATTGGAAGAATTATCCATGTTGAAATGTCCATATTACCCAAAGCAATCTACAGATTCAATGCAATCCCCCTCAAAATACCAATGGCATTCTTCACAGAAATAGAAAAAGCAATCTTAGCATTCATATGGAATAACAAAAAATCCTAAGTGCTCAAAGCAATCCTGAGCAAAAATCATAAATCCAGATGCATTTCCCCACCTGATTTCAAATTGTACTACAAAACTACAGTAATCAAAACAGCATGATCCTGGCATAACATCAGGCACTCAGACTAATGGAAGAGATAGAGAACATAGAAATCAATGCATGTACAGCTGACTAATCTGCGACAAAGGCACCAATAACATGCATTGGGGAAAGGACAGTCTCTTCAATAAACCATGCTGAGAAAATTGGACATCCATAAGTAAAAGAACAAAATTAGATCCACACCTCTCACCATATACCAATATCAACTTTAAATGGATTAAAGACTTAAATACAAGACCATAAACTGCAAAATTCCTAGAAGGAAACATAAGGGAAACACTTCATTATGTAGGACTGGGCAAAGGCTTTAGGAATAAGACTCCAAAAGCATAGACAACAAAAGGAAAAATAAACAAATGGGATTATACCAAACTTAAAAGCTTCTGTACAGCAGAGGAAACAGTCAACAAAGTGAAAAGACAACCTACAGAATGGAAGAAATACTTACAGACTATGCATCTGACAAGGGATTAATATCTAGAATATACAAGAAACTCAAACAATTTAAAAGTAAAAAAATAATAAATAAATAAAAACATTAAAAAACAGGTAAAGGAGCTGAATAGACATTTTTCAAAGGAAGACATACAAAAGGCGAATATTTACATGAAAAAAAAATCTCGACACCACTAATCATCAGAAAAATACAAATCAAAATCACATTGAATGTCATCTCACCCCTGTTTGACTGGCTGTCATCAAAAAGACAGAGAATGACAAATGCTGGTGAGGATGCACAGAAAGGGGGAACCCTTCTACAATGCTGGTGGGACTGTAAATTAGTACACCCATTATAGAAAACAGTATGCAGGTTTCTCAAACAACTACAGGTAGAACTACCGTTTGATCCAACAATCCCACTACGGTGCATGTACCCAAGGAATAGGTACATCATCATGTCAAAGTGAAACCTGCACTCATGTTGTTCATGGCTCTATTTATAGTAGCCAAGATGTGGAACCAACCGAAATGCCCATCAACAGATGACTGGATAAGGAAAATGAGGTATATGTACACAATGGAATACTACTAAGCCATAAAAAAAGAATGAAATTTTGGCATTTGCAGCACCATGGATGAACTCGGAGAGAATTGTTTTAACTGAAATAAGCCAGACACAGAAGGAAAAATATCACATCCTCACACATAAGTGAGAGTTAAAGGAAGGAAGGAAGGAAGGAAGGAAGGAAGGAAGGAAGGAAGGAAGGAAGGAAGGAAGGAAGGAAGAAACATACATTGAACTTTCAGAAGGAGAGGACAGAACTGTGGTTATTAGAGGGTGGAAGAACAGTGGTAATTAGAGGGGGGTTATTAGAGGGTGAAAGGATGGGGGTTAGGAAGAAATTGGTTAATGGACAGAAATAATGATTACAGTTTGCAGTAATGAATATGGTAATTATCCTGATTTAATCATCACATATTGTGCACAAAAACTTATAGTCAACTCTGTACTCCACCAATATGTATAATCCATTATGTTTCAATAAAAATAAATAAGTAAATAATATACAAATTCCTAATGTACAAATGAAATGCCTCATAACTTTACATTTCTGTCTATTTAGAACATGAGGATATCTGCAGTAGATTGTCCTGAATATGGCAAGTCCTTACAAAATACTTTTGACTAACATTCTTATTAGGATACTACTTACCTGTTATTTATCTTAGTTCTATTTTTCCTGATATTTAGTTTTATCCTTATAAGATACATTATTGTAATTAGTTCTATTGTGTTTTTAAAGGGTTGAAAGTCAATTTAAGTAGGATACATTAAAAAAGCTCAAAGAAGATCTGGACATTTCTATTACACAATTGAGGCCTTTCTATGTCATATCATTTGCTTACTCTCTATTTTCTAAACATGTAATTCTGCAATGAAAACATGGAGGAAAGGCTTTAAATGAGTACTGTTAATGGGCGGTTGGTCCATGTTAACTATCCCGTTAGTGCATAAAATATATTTTTTTATGCAGTCTAACTGGGGTGAAATGATATCTTAATGTGGTTTTGATTTGCATTTCTCTGATACTGAGTGACGTCGAGCATTTTTTCATGCGTCTGTTGGCCATTTGTATACCTTTCTTTGAAAAATGCCTACTCAGCGACTTTCCCATTTTTTTTAAATGAGTATTTTTTTTTTTTTTAA
>NW_007734518.1:4001-5740 GCF_000696425.1 Galeopterus variegatus
TTTTTTTTTTTACCACACTGTACATTGTCTTTTTTGCTCTGTTAATTGTTTATTTTGCTGTGCAGATGCTTTTTAGTTTGATATAATCCCATTTGTTTATTTTTCCTTTTGTTGCCCGTCCTTTGTTGGTAGCTGTATTTACAATAGCCAGAAGTTGAAACGAACCTAAACATCCATCAACAGATGACTGAATAAGGAAAATGTGGTATATATGCATGATGGAATATTGCTCTGCCATAAAAAAATAATGAAATATTGCCATTTGCAGCAATATGGATATCTTAAGGATAATTGCATTAAGCAAAATAAGCCAGGCACAGGAGAAATACTGCATGCCCTCATAAGTGGGAGCTAAAAAATAAACATATAAATAAAAGAAAGAAAGATACAACAGTCACAATAATACAATGAACTTTCAAAAAGAGAACTGAGATTACTTGAAGTGGGAAGCTGGGGGGAGAGAAGAACTGGTAAAGGCGATGAACAGCGATGAAAGTGTATATTGTTGAATACAATAATTATTCTGATCTGAGCATCACATATTGCACACAAGTATTGATATGCACACCCCACAGATATGTACTATCAACTACGTTGCAATAAAAAAGTAAAATAAACAAATTTAAAAAAATGATTTGAGAGGCCTTTTTACTACCCCATACAATTGTCTGATATTTCTTATAATCATATTTGGTCTTTGCAAGAGAGCTATATATAAGGAAGGAAGGAGAGAAGGAATGAAAGGAGGGAGGGAGGGATGGAAAGAGGTAAATAATTAACAAGAACACATACCAAAAAAACCTCAGCTGCTACAGAGAAATTTTGTGCATTTCTGTCTTAAGACATTTCATAGACAAACTAGATAGAAAGTCTAATGGGGAGAACAACCTGGTAACTCAGAAAACTAAATAGATATCTAGATTATACTAAGTGCATAGCTATAACAATAATAAAAATACCATTTACTGAGTTGTGTGTTCCATGTCCTGAGGTGGGGAACTTTATTATAACTGCCTTATTCTATTTTATTTATAAAAACAATCCTATAAGCTAGTTACTATTATTATATCCATTTTACTGATGAAGAAATTGAATCAGAGAGACATGAAGAATCTTGGCAAAGATTATATGGCTAGTTACAGCAGATCCAGGATTTGAAAACAGAGATGCTGGTCTAAATATTCCTAATCTGGCAATCACCATAATTTGCCCTATTAATATGATATTTCCAGTTTTTCAAGGTTTAAAATACATAATTACAGATTCTAAAATAGCCTTCAAAATGATGACCTTGACTCGTCCTCTTCATAATAATCATTATATTCTTTTCAACCTACTAACAGAGTCCCCTTGCTTATTATCTTCTATCTATTTATCTATGTATGTTTTATCATGCCAACGGTATTAGTCCTTTTCTGTTGCTTATAATAGAATACCTGAAACTGGGTAATTTATAAAGAAATGAAATTTATTTCTTACAATATAGAAGCTGGGAAGTTCAAGGTCCTGGGAAGAGGTCTGGGTGGTGACTCCGCAGCAACTAAGGTTATCACATCGAGAGAGAAAAATGACACAAGCAAGAGTGAACTAACCTGCTCACTTCCATTACTCCATGAAGAGATCAATCGATTCACAAGGTCACAGTTCTCATGATCCAATCACCTCTCAAAGGCCCCAACTTTCAAATACCATAATTGGATTTCCCACCCTCTTAACACTGTTACAATGGGGGTCAAGTT
>NW_007734518.1:6413-8282 GCF_000696425.1 Galeopterus variegatus
TGGATTTCCCACCCTCTTAACACTGTTACAATGGGGGTCAAGTTTCCAATACATGAACTTTGGAGATACATTTAACGCATAGTACCAACCATATTGTAAGCATCCAATAAAGAGAAGTAATATTTTTCTATAGTCCTTTTGTAGTGTATCTATTTTTCTCCTAACCTAGTATTAATGTAACATTTCCATAGTGTTTTAAAGCTTTTAAAGGGCTTCAAAAATTTCAACCTTTCTTTCTTCCCACCCAATGTATTATTATTAATCCATTTTGTAAATTTAGGAATTCAGGCTTACAGGATACAAGTGACTACTCAATCACCCACTAAGAGATAAAAAACAAATTTTCAGCCCAAGACTTCTTACCTGACACTCTTTCTAATATCGTCTCTTTTTTTATAATTTATACTACTCTATATAGAATAGGCGTTTATAAATTTGTTTAGTTAAATCACTTTTATAAAAAGAAAAGAAAGACATCTTTGTTTTATTTTTTTTCTGGGATCTCTCCAATCAACCCATTGCCAAAGCATTTGTCTACAAATACAGAAACATATTCAAGTTGTTTGTAATATTGAAATTCAGTCTTGGAAATAAACACTTGCTGTTTTACTTGGGGCAAATGAAAGTACACAGTCATGGTTTTATGACTGACTTTATGTTTTTATTGCTGACCTTAGGGAGCAGATCTAAATAAAAATTTTGTGTGGGGGCTGGCTAATACTTTACAACTCTTTTTTATTTTCTTAATTCAAAGAGACTTTACTGTTTGCATGTAGGAAAGTTGATTTAAAAAAAGTTCTGCATTTTAATTCAACAAATTAGTAGCACAATGTGTCACAAACCATATTTCTGCAGTGTTCTCTAAAGCAGAGTCATTCACAAATTGGCTGTGTGGTTCAAAGCATGATGTAGTTCTAATCTTTCTTATCTATTTTACATACACTGGTGTTTTACACTGGCAAGGAAAAAACTTTAGTGAGGATCTAGGGTCTTCCAAATTCACCGTATTTTTTCAGCATACTGTGGCCAAACTATGGAGGAGAACAGTTTGCCACTAGGCAACAACTTCTATTTTGCTACACAGTTTGAATTTGGTAAAGCAGGTGGGACTTTGAAGCCTTCCTCCTAGGGAAAGTAAAGTAGCAGAGAACCTGCTCCTCCCATTGGACCCATGGCCTGACAACCTTAGGGTCTGCTCTGGGGTTAGACAAGACTTTGTGAAGATTGCAAAACTCTTCTTCCTTTCTGCACATCTTGTGAAGAGACACTGAGATTCTAGTGTTGAAAAGTGTTATGAATGTATGTTTATAAGCTACATCTGAATACCACTGACTAATTTCAAAAGGAAACTAACTCCATTTATACTTTAAGAGCAGAAGATTGTTTAACAGAGACAACACAATGAATATGGAAAAAGCTTGTCCTCTTCCCTTTAGCAAGACTTGTAACATATTATGCATGTTTGCCTATAACGTATAGCTTTTATGACATAACAGTCAGGCTTTCAGCATAATCTGTAAACCCCATTTATATTCTAGCAATCTTTTTTGTTTGTTGGTTTCTTTGTTTGTTCATTTTCATTTTTTTGCTTTTTTCTAGAATTATAATTGTATCATCTTTCACTATTAAGGGATTGAAAAGGTTGAAATGTATCTTTAAATTACTACAAGTATTTTTCCAAAGAAATTTAACTTGATAGTGCATTATTATGAGCGATTTAAAGTTAGTATCTATATTCCCAAAAGGAGAGATTCCACATAATAACATTATATGTAAGTACCCCAACCTTATCTTACAATAAGAGCCAATGTCTCAACACAGATGGCCATTATGAAAACAGACAAGTATATGGGAGTACATAGAAATCTG
>NW_007734518.1:8706-10425 GCF_000696425.1 Galeopterus variegatus
CAAAGAAATTTAACTTGATAGTGCATTATTATGAGCGATTTAAAGTTAGTATCTATATTCCCAAAAGGAGAGATTCCACATAATAACATTATATGTAAGTACCCCAACCTTATCTTACAATAAGAGCCAATGTCTCAACACAGATGGCCATTATGAAAACAGACAAGTATATGGGAGTACATAGAAATCTGCCATTCTTTTTTGGCTGCTCATTAGCTGAAACTCCTTCTCATGTTTGCAAAATTCCTCATCTTATGAATGTTCTATGGTGTGAACACCACAGAATCTAAAAATGCCAGGAACTCATGTTTGCAACTTCTACACATACAGTCAGTAAGCATGTGACCTAGGTTCACCAATCAAATGTACTCACCCAAACTTCAAAGCAGGAGATAGTGAAACAAAGGAATGGTAGAAAACCTAGAGGTAGTGATATTATCCATTGTCTGCAGCTAGTGGTGTTGACAGTTCGGATTTCCTTGACTAATACTTAGTCATGGGAGCAAAGTGGCTGTGACTGCCCTGTATCATTTCTTCACAGCATCTTTTCTTATTACTATGCTAAAACTAGATATTGTGATCTCTTACCTTATTTTCTTTTCCTCTTGTGAAGGTATTTTTCTGCATGAAATGATGTTCCAATTGATGTATCTGTGGGGTGACAATCACTAGAATGTCTTCCTTAGCCATCTTGCTTTGTCCTTCCAGAAGTACCATCCCCTGTACAACTTATGAGATGTAATTTGGGACATATTATTTCTAGCTGCATAGTCCTCAGTCTAAGTCTCCATCCTTCCTATTGATCTATGGTTACCAACATTCTCTTAATAAAATTGAGGCCCTGTCTGTCTTCCTAAATTCATTTTGTGAGCTTTTGATTTCCAGAGATCTAAAACACTACAAATTAAATGTTAAATGTTGCAGTTTGCTATGCAGCATGTATCCAACAAATGAATCCAACATTGAGTATTAAAAATAAAAAAATAAAACAAAACCCCAAAATTACAGATATTAGAGGACATATGTAAGAGAAAAAAGAAAGTTGTTATCTTAGAACTATATAAACTAAGGTAACTGCATAAACGTTAAGAATACTAAATCAAAAATTAAACACAGTTCTTCTTTCAAGATTTGGTAGAACTCTGCAGTGAACTTGTCCAGTCCTGGGCTTTTCTTTGTTGGGAGCCTTCTGATTACAGCTCAAATCTCTTTTATGGCTATTAGTCTGCTCAGATTTTCTATATCTTCTTGGCTTGGTTTTGGTAGTTTGAATGTGTCCGGAAATTTATCCATTTCCTCCAGATATTCAAATTTGTTGGCACATATTTGTTTGTAATTGTCTCTAATGATTCCTTGTATTTTGGAGGTATCAGTTGAAATATCACCGTTTTCATTTCCAATTTTTGTTATTTGGGTCTTCTTTCTTCTTCTCTTAGATAGCCTTGCTAAAGGTTTGTCAATTTTATTTATCTTTTCAAGAAGCCAACTTTTTGTTTCATTGATCTTTTGTGTTGTTTTTCGGGTTTCTATTTCATTTAGTTCTGCTCTACTCTTAATTATTTCTTTCTGTCTACTAACTTTGGGTTTGGATTATTCTTGTTTTTCTAGATCTTTAAGGTGAAGTGTTAGGTTGTTTATTAGCCATCTTTCCATTCTTCTGAAGTAAGCATTTAATGTGATAAATTTCACCCTTAGTACTGCTTTTGCAGTATCCCAAAG
>NW_007734518.1:11425-31464 GCF_000696425.1 Galeopterus variegatus
TGTCATTATTTTCATTAGTTTCAAGAAATTTTTTGATTTCCTGTTTAATTTCTTCTTGGGCTCAAATTCTCTACAAACTATTCCAAAAGATTGAAAGAGGCCATTCTCCCAAACTCATCCTATGAGGCAAACTTTCTATGATACCAAAACCAGACAAAGATACATCAAAAATTGAAAATTACAGGCCAATATCCTTGATGAATATAGATGCAAATTTCTCAATAAAATACTAACAGAATACAACACATACACAAAATTATCCACCAGGATCAAGTGGGATTCATTTCAGGGATGCAAGGTTGGTTCAACATACACAAATCAATAAATGTGATACACCACATCAATAAAAGCAAAGACAAAAACCATATGATCATGTCTGTAGATGCTGAAAAAGCATTTTACAAAATTCAACATTTGTTCAAGAGAAAGACTCTCTACAAGATAGATATAGATGGACAGTATCTCAACACAATTAAGGCTATATATGATAAGCCCACTGCCAATGTCATCCTGAGCAGAACTAGAAAAGGATGCATACTCTCACCACTCCCATTCTACATAGTGTTGGAAGTACTAGCCAGAGCAATCAGAGAAGAGAAGGAAATAAAGGGCATCCAGATTGGAAAAGAGGAAGTCAAACTGTCCTGTTTGCAGATGATATGATCCTATATATTGAACAGGTTAAAGTCTCTACAAAAAACTCAGAGTTAATACATGAGTTCAGCAAAGTTGCAGGATACAAAATTGACACATAAAAATCAGCATTTCTGTACCCCAACAGTGAACATGCAGAAAAAGAAATCAAGAATGCTAGCCCATTTATACAATAGCCACCCCATAAATAAAATACTTAGGAATAAAGTTAACCAAGGATGTGAAAAATCTCTATGAAGAGAACTACAAACCACTGTTGAGAGAAATTAAAGAGGACACAAGAAGATGGAAAGATGCCCCATGCTCTTCAATTGAAAGAATAAACATTGTGAAAATGTCCACATTACCCAAAGTGTTCTGTAGATTCAATGCAATCCCCATCAAAATTCCAAAGACATTTTTCTCAGAAATGGAAAAAACTATCCAGACATTTATATAGAATATCAAAAGACCACACATAGCCAAAGCAATCCTGAGCAAAAAGAATAAAGCTGGAGGCATAGCACTACCGGACTTTAAACTATATTGCAAAGCTATAATAACCCAAACAGCATGGTACAGGCATAAGACAGACACACAGATGAATGGAATAGAATAGAGAACTGAGAAATCAAGCCATACACTGACAGGCATCTGATCTTTGACAAGGGCATCAAGTCTACACACTGGGGAAGAGACTACCTCTTCAGCAAATGGTGCTGGGAAAACTGGATATTCATAAGTAGGAGAATGAAACTAGACCCATACCTCTCACCATATACCAAAATCAACTCAAAGTGGATTAAAGAATTAAATATACACCATGAAGCAATAAAACTCCTTAATGAAAACATAGGGGAAACACTCCAGGAAGTAGGAGTGGGTACAGACCTCATGAATATGACCCCCAAAAGCACAGGCAACTAAAGGAAAAATAAACAAATTGGATTACATCAAACTATAAAGCTTCTGCACAACAAAAGAAACAATCAACAGAGTGAAAAGACAACCAAAAGAGTGGGAGAAAATCTTTGCAAAATATACATCTGACAAAGGATTAATATCCAGAATATGCAAGGAACTCAACTTAACAGCAAAAAACCCAAATAACCCAATTAAAAAATGGGCAAAGGAGCTGAACAAGCATTTCTCAAAGGAAGATATACAAATGGCCAACAGAAGATATACAAGTGGCCAACAGACACATGAAAAAATTCTCAACATCACTCAGCATCTGGGAAATGAAAATCAAAACCACACTGAGATATCATCTCACTCTAGTCCAGATGGCTAATATCCAAAACACTGAGAATGATAAGTGCTGGAGAGGTTGCAGAGAAAAAGGAACTCTCATACATTGTGGGGGGGACTGCAAAATGGTGCAGCCTTTATGGAAAATGGTATGGAGGATCCTCAAACAATTACAGATAGATCTGCCATATGATGCAGTTATTCCACTGCTGATACTATACCCAGCGGAATGGAAATCATCAAGTCAAAGGTATGCCTGTTTCCCAATGTTCATTGCAGCACGATTTACAATAGCCAAGAGCTGGAACCAGCCCAAATGTCCATCATCAGATGAGTGGATAAGGAAACTGTGTTATATCTACACAATGGACACTTCTCTGCTATAAAAAAATAAAAAATAGAAAATGAAATATTACCATTTGAAGCAATATGGATGGACTTAGAGAAAATTATATTAAGTGAAACAAGTCAGGCATAGAAAGGGAAATACAACATGTTCTCACTTATTTGTGAGAGCTAAAAATAAATAAATAAATAAACAAACAAACTAACTAACTAACTAAAAAAGGGTGGGGGGAAGAAGACACAACAATCACAGCAATTCCTTGAACTTATTAAGACAAGTGAACAGATATGGTGTTGAGGGGAGGGGAGGGGGGAAAGAAGAACAGGTAAAGGGTCACAAAACTCAACTACAGTGTATTTTGAGAAGTTAAAATTTTTTTAAAAAATTAAATTTAAATTTAAACACAAAAATATAAACACAAAAAAGAAAAATAAATACACAATGTAATGATGGTACCTGGTGAAAGGCACAACTAGAAATCAATTATCAGAAATGTTCAAATAAAAAAGAATGAGGTTTCATTTTACAAAAAAGTGTTCCAGGCTATTGAAGCACTTTAATTTTGACTTTTTTCTTAGATGATTTTACATGACGGTGAAGTCTACCTTATTCTATGCTATATAAAATAATTGGAACAGACGTTTTCCATCTACCACTCTCAGATAATATTCATCCAACACTAGACATGGATTAAAAATTTAAAAATTAACACTAAACGCATTTCCAAATTCACAAATATGTGGAATTCTGCTAATACAATACTTGAGGAAAATTAGTCTTAAGGGAACTTGAAGTTTGCTGGCTGGTACTGCATGTTTGAATGGATCAGGGTGACTGGAAAACTGGGGGCTTTAGCCGGGATCATTGCAAATTGGCAAAAAGCTTCACCTTTTCTAACTTCCTTAGATAAAGTTTCTTTATTTGCAAGACTGTATTCCAGAGAATTCTAGGAAAAACTGTTTTCTCGCATGGTCCTGAACAGATATTCACGGAGGTCAAGAGGTATGGACTCTCATTTCCTCATCTAAATTATCAATAAATATCAATGACTATGTTAAGTGTAGAAAACCCCAAGTTTGAAGCTATGAAAGCTTGAAATTCAGACAGGAGAAAGAGGAAAGGAGAGAAGGGGAACATGGGTTAAGGAGAAGAGAAGGAAAAATGAAACTGGTACTCTCCTGGCCATATCAAGCTCTAAAGCTTCCAACCAAAAATGATGAACTTTGATTTAACTTTAGTAACCAATGAAGAAAAATAGATTAAATTCTCCAAATTAACTTCTTTCTGTAATTTTTAATAGGATATGTTTAAAGCTCTAAAGTAAACCCTGCTTGCATTAACATCTACAAATTAAATGATTTTGAAACATCATGATTTCCTTACATAATTGATGTAAGTAATCCTTGAGATAATATTGCTTTTCCATGGCTCTTGTGAGAAGAGATCAAATATCTTGCTAATTGTCATCATGAGAAATAATCACATATTTTCTAAATTCCCTTACTATGCAAAGGAAAAAAAATAATAGGTTGAAATGCTATTCTCACCTTACTTGACTGAGAAACGTGTATACCACGCCCACAGAGATCTTTTATAGGTTATTTGGGGTGCATATATTTACTAAATATTTACATTAAGTGTTATCATTTTGAGCTTAGTTGAGATCAGTTTTTGAATGAAACACTTAAATTACAAAGCATGGTGTAATTACTTCTCTTTCTGAGAGGAAATGGATCTTGCATATTATTGGGGGCTTTCAGTCTTTCGTCTTTACACCAGGAAGATTCATATATATGTATCTTTGCCAATTGATTTCAAGACTAGCACACTGACGGCTTATGAAATCTTGTACAAATATATCAATTTTTCTAAGAGGAAAATGTGTTTCTCTTTTATAACTATGATTCAATAAGAAGGGCTATATAATTTGCTACATCAAACCTCTTCTGGATCACAGTCTCCAGTTATTCTCTATAGAAAAAATCTATCATAGATGAACAGTGCTCTCCTGTGATAAAAGAAAGGAACTGCTTGTATCATAAAACAGGTAATTACTGTCTTTTTACTGCCAATGTTTCACCTCCTGTTTTCCTATGGTTATCAGCAGGATTATGTTCTATATGTATTATGCCCATTATTATTCTGAGGAAGCTTTTCTTTTCTTTTTATTCCCCAAAGTGCACATGTTACTATACTAGTTATTTTATTTGCATAACTATAATTGAAGTTCTAGCCCATTTTCACTCTTGCTAAAATCATAATATAATAGTTTGTGAAAACAACAAATCTTTCCAGAATTGATCATATAAATGTTGGCAAATCAAAAGATACTTTATTTGCAAAATTGTCTCATATACTCCAACATGCTCATATAAAATAAGAGCCTTGAATTCCACTGTTTGGTTAATCCTGCTTTTTATCAAAAGGAAATAAAGCTTAATGCCATAGCTTCAGGAAAGAGCTTCTACGGATATTTGACATTTTAAATGCCCACAATTTACAAAACATCAAATAGCACTTATTCTCCAACACTTCCTATTTCTATTAAGATATAGAGGGTTAGGCTCCCACCAACACTGTTCTATATTCATGAGAGGAGTTTCCTGAGGTTTCTGCAAAACCACCATAATTTTCATTGTCACATTTATCTAACAGTTGATGCCATTTTGGTGAGAGAACTAGGGCAGCTAGGAAACTTGTTCTTCATGAACACTGATCCAGAACACACTGCAAACAGGTCTGTCAGAGCAACCTTACTGGGGAGAATAATCCCAGGTGGTACATAATCAGACTCTGCCAACTAGATTAATGTCTTACAAAAAAGGCTAAAACATGTGCCTCTCTTAAAATGGTACACGTGAATCTGTCACATAACATAGTGCAGGATTTCTAAGAATCTCTTCTATTATACATAAATTAATATAATGTTAGTTGTGTATATTTGGATTATATATGGATAATGTGCATATATATGTAAATAATATAAATCCTTTGTGGTGGAGCTGGCATATACCAGCCGTCGAGGCATTTGGGCCCTTCTTACTATAGATGGCCACGGTCACAGCTGGCAAACATTAGAGCGACCACCTGCCACACAACTGTTAAAACCACTACTGATAGTGCTAACAGCAGTGAAACAAGAAGTAGATTTCTTAAAAAGAATAAGTCAGACCTTGGGGAAAAAACAATCTCAGGGAGGCATACACGAATTTGACTTTTGTACTCAGGTGTAAATCATGTTATTTGAGTAAAGAGAACAGCAATATCTAGGGAAACAGCTTAGCAAACACAAAAAGGTTCACCTGTTAAATCAATGCCCCACTGAAACACTTTGCTACTTAGATTTTTTAGGAAGACCAAGAAAACAAATCATCTAGATTTACTGGACATGAAACTGTGAGACGGTAAAACCTCAGGTATCAGCAGTGGAACTAAGGGAGAGATGCCAGAGGAAATGAGACAGGTGCAACACAGAAAGTAAAATAATTCGTTTCCCCTAATAACAATTATTTTTCTCAAGGAAGGAAAACAGATAAAAAAAAACAAAACAAAATCTGAAAAATGCTTTTCTAGAAAAGAAAAAATTAACCAATCCTGAGTGTGATAGACAACTGTACATGCTGTTCTTTCCTACAGTTTAGAAATTAAAAATCCACACACCCACCCCAACATACATATGCCCCGAACACCCGTGCGCAATAACAAAGTGAGTATTAACAATTCGAGATCAGGCGTGTCATTATCCTAGTGAAATAAGCCAGGAACAAAAGAGGAATACCGCGTGACCTCACTCATAAACAAACAGGAGAGAGAAAGAAACAGCAATCACAATAATACGCTGAACTTTCAGAAGGAGAGAACAGAACTGTGGTTATTAGAAATGCAAAAGAGGAGAGAGAGGGCAGAGGGGGTTAACGAGAAATCAATGAGAAATTGCTTAATGGACACAAAGAATGATCACGTGTTGTAATGATGCGTAAGCTATCTTGATTTGATCATCACATATTGTACACAACTATTGACAGTCAACTTTGTACCCCACAAATATGAATAATCAACTACACTTCAAAAAAAAAAATAATAATTTAAAAATTCAACTTCCAGGCCAAAATATTTGGTCCAGGGGTGGGAGCATGATCAAAATCTAGCCAACAAAGTTCTTACAACTATTGACAGTCAACTTTGTACCCCACAAATATGAATAATCAACTACACTTCAAAAAATAATAATAATAATTTAAAAATTCAACTTCCAGGCCAAAATATTTGGTCCAGGGGTGGGAGCATGATCAAAATCTAGCCAACAAAGTTCTCCTGTAAAATTGAAACTGAAACTGAAAAAGTGAAAACATGGGAACCTCAGAAACTCTTGATTAGAACTTTGTTGGCTAGATTTTGATCATGCTCCCACCCCTGGACCAAATATTACAACTATTGACAGTCAACTTTGTACCCCACAAATATGAATAATCAACTACACTTCAAAAAATAATAATAATAATTTAAAAATTCAACTTCCAGGCCAAACTATTTGGTCCAGGGGTGGGAGCATGATCAAAATCTAGCCAACAAAGTTCTTCTGTAAAATTGAAACTGAAACTGAAAAAGTGAAAACATGGGAACCTCAGAAACTCTTGATTACAACTATTGACAGTCAACTTTGTACCCCACAAATATGAATAATCAACTACACTTCAAAAAATAATAATAATAATTTAAAAATTCAACTTCCAGGCCAAACTATTTGGTCCAGGGGTGGGAGCATGATCAAAATCTAGCCAACAAAGTTCTTCTGTAAAATTGAAACTGAAACTGAAAAAGTGAAAACATGGGAACCTCAGAAACTCTTGATTTATTTTTTTTAACATGAAGTCTTAAAATAATTCCTTTAAGTATTACTGGTATGAAGCAAGTGGTTCCAACTGACAAGTCAAAGATTTAGAAGCCTAGAATGAGCACACTAGGTAAGTAGTGATCCTAGGACAATTCTGCATGAAATATATACATTCAAAATTATTCACTAACCATGCGACGTATAAAAGTACAAGTTGAAAAATTTCAATTTCTATAGCATGCCTAGCAAATATCTGTACATTTGTAAGAGCTATTGAGCAATGCATTCATAACCCTCAAACGTACAAGAGTTACTCTTCAGCCCATGAAACTTTTTCTTTTGCTAGAGTCACCTCAGAAGTTAACCAAGGACAAATTTATATGGGGGCTTTATAGATTTTTCCCTTTTTTACTCAGACAGGACACTCACGATCTAGAGGACAATGCTTCAGTTAAAGAAATAGCAAAATGATTCAAGCAATATTAGGTGTGTGGGTGTGAGGGTGTGTGCATATCCTAGTTTAAGTGTTTGAATGAATGTAGAGCCATCCACCCAAATTGAATAGTTGTAATTTTCAAATTGTCATAGCAGTTGTAAAATTCAATTTCACAGATCTAAATTCTAATATTTTGGCTTAGGATAGGAAAATCAATCACAGGCTATTAACAAGCCTACAATAACAACAAAATCCACTGGACAATGACCTATTTGAGGATAAAATCAACTTCTCTTATGCATCTTAGGGAGCGGGGGATAGTGAAATGGTGTAGCAAACTGGAAAAAGAGGAATTAAGAGAGAAATAAGAGCTGGGTTTAATCCAGATACTATCTTCTACTCTCCGTGTGAAATTCAGCTAACTAAGCTTATCTGAGCCTTGATTTCTGTGTATATAAAATGGAGATGATAATATCTATCATTTAGAACTGCTTTAAGAATTAAACTTATTCTTTTATTCATTTATTAACTATTTAGGAAATAGCTTTTTCCTTCCAGACATACAAATATGTAAAAAATTAATGTTGGAAGGAAAGAGGGAGGGAAGAAATGAGGGAGGGAGGGAGGGAGGAAGGAAAGAAACTGAATTACTTTGCATGGATTTTCTATGTTAGATTTATATCAAAGAAAAAGTGTTGGCTGTTTAAAACATGGAAGTAGAGAATACTTGCTAAAATGAGAAAACTTTATAGAACAGCACTCTAATTTGTCATGGTGAAAATGTTTTAAATCTATTGCTTCATATTAAAGTAAAGGTAGAGTGACAGACTGTGCATTTGTTCTTGTTTGATGTTAAAGCAGAATCCTGGAGAGACTCAACTCAAAAATTCAGGCAAAGAAATGAAGAGTAATGGGTTGTGATTAACTTGAATTAGCAGGATAATTACCTCTCTGTGCCCCATTCCTCTGCTTCAAGAGCCCTTGTCAGCAAATTAGTTTGTGATTCTCTGTGTTACAAAAATCCAGTTTGATTCTCATCCTTACTCCAGAAGGGAGCAAGACAAAAACAAGAACTTGTAAAGAGGTTACCAGAGTGTGTTTATGTAGAAATTAATTCCTGTTCCTACATCTCCATACAGCACAACCAACATTTGTAGAATGGGGTAGGCACTATGGAAATGTCTAAGAACACAGAAATGAACAAGCCAGTGTTTCTGGACAGGACTTGCTCAAATAATCTATTGGACAGACAGATCAGTAATCAACTGGTCTGATGATCTCTAATACTTTATCAAACTGAACAAAATCCAGTAGGACCACAGAGATGGGAGTGATTAAGTTTATGAGGAAAGATGCATAGAAGGCTTCACAAAGTACATTCATGCTGAAGTTTGAAGTATGAAGCACAACAAGAACTCATGAATACCCTGGATTTTTGCTAAGAAAAAAAAATGTGGCTTAATGAAATCCTTGAAAAAGCCATTAGAAAAATAATCTGAGGTCCACAGAGAATAGTCATGGTATGCCTTGCCTAATGGTTGTAGCAAGGGTAAACCCCAGATCTCTTAACCCTCAGTTTCTTGTTCCTTCTCCATCTTGGCAGCAGAAAAAGATAGGAAGGTGGGAAGAAGCATGAATGAGTCACATTGGTAAGTTGCTCTTGGTTCCAGTGTACACCACAAATAAATTTAATGCTGTCTTTGGCAGAAGGGAATTACCATTTCTTCACCAGACTTCACATACACTACCTCATTTTAGTCTATAGATTATAGTGCCCCCAAAAGCCACTATGTCGTGGTGTTGTGGGGTTTTTGCTGTTGGTATTTATCCTCAGGATGAAAGTACATCCTATCACTTACATGTGTTATTTTAACTTTCACAAAATAAATTTTATACTCTCTGATTTTGGTAATAATCTCTTATCCTCCTTTATTTTCTCCAGATACCCAGTAAAGGTATTTTACCCACTAAAGAGTATTTGGAGAAATACTTGCTAACTGAAGAGGACAAAATAAATTTTATACTCTCTGATTTTGGTAATAATCTCTTATCCTCCTTTATTTTCTCCAAATACCCAGTAAAGGTATTTTACCCACTAAAGAGTATTTGGAGAAATACTTGCTAACTGGAGAGGAAAAAAAATGAGAATTCAGTAAAATATACTTCCTGATAGCCTAACAGCAAATTAATACATGCATGACATTTGTTCACAACTGGGAACATTTACTCAACATTAACATCTGTGCATAAAAAATGATTGAAGTAGCACAAATTTTCTATTTAAAATTAGATTCTCAAGCTTTTTGGCAAATGTTTACCAACACAGGCAATCATTAGAACTGTCAGTTAAGAGTATCGCTATTTCTAAGATTAAGGCACAGGAAGATTTAGCAGGCCAAAAGAGTCACACATGAAGTCACACATAAGTAAATATCTTAATATTCTATCACTTTTCTGCTGGTTTCATTTCCCTTTGAATTATATCTGTACTGTGGCTACCTTGCTCAAATTCAAGGTTTCTTGATAAAGCACCATAAATAACGAAACAATAAAATTCTCTTTCACTCTGTTTCTTCCTGCACAGCTGAGGAGATGGGCAGGGATATTTCCTTTCAGACAGCTGCTAAATTTATATTTATGTCCTTCCTGTATTTTGTCTCTTGGCTACTGAAATGCACTGTTCATGTGTTTCCACATTCTCTGGACAGAATCTGATGTAATTCCTGGCAGATGCTTTCAGAGGGTTCCAGGCTGTTGGATTCAGGCACTAGGGGCTTTGGAGGAAGTCAAGCAGATCTTTCATAATAAGGGATTGTTGAAAGGTGCTTTATACACTTCACAGTAGCTATGAAGCTGTTCTGTGGCTGTTGGATTCAGGCACTAGGGGCTTTGGAGGAAGTCAAGCAGATCTTTCATAATAAGGGATTATTGAAAGGTGCTTTATACACTTCACAGTAGCTATGAAGCTGTTCTGTGGAACGTCCCTTCAGCTTTGGTATCTTAACAGTTCTTATCTGCAACTGAGTCTCCTACTACACCTTTCTAATCTCAAGAGCAGGCTAAAATCCTAGTAACCCAGTCATTACCGGCAAATTCACAGCAATTCAAGCATGGCTGCTACTGAACCACATAATCATGCATCAAAAACAGAGAAAGAATATTTTAAGACATTTTTCCTCAAAATCATGTTACATGTTCAATGAATTTTGATTGTTGTATGTTATCCAATATTTTTTTGTCTCATTTTAATTTTTATTTGATATGAATTAGATGATTTTATTTCCATCCCTTTTGTTTTCTAGTCAGTGAAATGTATTGTTCTCCAGAAATTCTATGCATGAAAATTATATTGAAAATATCACATATAAAGTAATTACCATTTTGCCGGGTTTAGGAAAAATCACTTACATAATTAAACATTGTTGTTTCATCTTCAGAAATAAGTAACAAGTTGATATCTGGTACAGACAATGGAGATGTAAAAGAACATTATGTAGAAACAAAATGTTACTGTTATCACTTACTGTGCCAAAAGGAAAGATAGCAGGCTACGTTGTTCTTTGAGATTCTCAGAATCTTTTCAGACAGTTGATCTTAAGCATGATTCTTAGTAAAGTCTCCGGTGAGACAAATTGTTCCAAATCTTTTCATAAGAATGACCTTATTCAATAACTTGAGACTGAGTGTTAAGTGAATGAGAGCAATTTGTCATGATTCTTGTGTTTCCTCCCCAGGGACCAGTTTAAATTCTATTGTAAAGCTACTCATTTTATCCATACCTAACGTTTATTTTAAATTCTCAAGTACCTTTACTCAAAGGCAGAGAGGAAAGAAATAAGCCAACTTTAAAAAATGTTGTGCAAATCCAGACTTAAGTCTAGGCTCCTAGAAAAAATTGGAATGTTTTTGATGAATGTCAATTGAGGACATTCATCAATAAGTTGGAGCCATTTGGCAAGAATTCTGAAGCACCAATGCTCTCTCTCATGTGATACTAAGTTAGTCTTTAGAAAAACAGAACCACCATATATAAATATGATCAGGCTCATGGGTTTCTAAAGGCATGCGAAACAAGCCTGAGAATAACCCAGAGAACAAGTTAACACAAGATGAAATCCTTTATATTTTAACAGCTTTGTTGCGGTATATTTTACATGTCATAACATTCACCCATTTCAAATTCACAAATCAGTGTTTTTTAGTAACCTTGTTGAGTGATTCAATCATCATTATAAACCAGTTGTAGAATGTTTCCTTCCCCTCCGTAAGATCTCTCATGCCCGTTTACAGTTAATCCCCATCCTACATCCAGCCCCAGGAAATCCCTAATCTACTTTCTGATGCTATAAATTCGCTTTTTGGGACATTGCATGAAAAAAGAATCATACAATATGTGGTCTTACATGTGAATTATTTCACACAGCATAATATTTTTGAGGTTCATCCATGATATATCATGTGCCAAGAGTTGTTTCTTATTCATTGCTCAATTATATTGTGTTGTAGGGAGACCACATTTTGTCTATTCATTTAGCAGTTGATCAAAATTTAGTTTAATTACAGTTTTATTCTACTATGAATAATGTTGCTATGAACATTAACATACAGTCTCTGTGTGGACATATATTTTCATGTCCATTGAGTAGATATTCTCTAAAGGGGCTACACTTTTTTACATCCCACCAGCAGTCTATGGTGATTCCTCTTTCTCCATATCTTTGCCAATAGATTTTATTTCCTGTCCTTAAAAATGGACATTCTACTGGATATAGAATGGTATTTCATTATGGTTTTAATTTGCACCTCCCTTGTGACTAATGATGTTGAGCATCTTCTCATTTGGTTATTAGCCATTCATACATAATCTTTAGTGAAATGTCTGTTTGTATCATACAAGTCCTTTATTGAGTATGTATTTTGCAAATATTTATTTCCACTGTGTTGCTTGTCTTTTATTTTTTAATGGTGTCTTAAAGAACAATTATTATTATTATTATTATTTCAATGGGGTCTAACGTATCCTTTATTTTTCTTTTTCTGTTATGGGATGTGCTTTTGGTATAGTATCCCAAGAAAACTGTGCTTATCTCACAGACTCAAAGATTTTCTCCTATGGTTTCTTCTAAAAGTTTATTATTTTAGCTCTTACATTTAAGTTTATGATGAATTTTGAGTTAATTTTTTTGTGTGGTGAAAGATGAGGGTATAAGTTTATTGTTTTTCATGTAGATATCCAATAATTCCTGCACCATTTGTTGAACAGACTATTATTACCCCAGTGAATTCCTTTGGCACCTCTGTTAAAAATTACCTGAATATTATTATATGGACTTATTTCTACACTCTCAATTATGTTGCATTGATCTATATGTCTAACCTATACCAATACCACAGTTTGTTAATAACTCTAGCTTTTCAGTAAGTTTTTAAATTGCAAAGTGAAAGTCCTACAATGTTATTCTTCTTCAAAGTTGATTTGACTATTTTAGATTTTTGCATTTCCACATTAAATTTAGAGTATTCTTGTAAATGTCTTTAAAAAAGGTGTGCTGAAATTTCAATAGGGATTGTGTTGAATTTATAGACCAATTTGGGGAAAATTGTCATCTTAACAATATTAGGTCTTGAAAAAATGAATGTGGAATGACACTCCACTTATTCAAAGCTTCAATTTCTCTCAGCAACATTTTGTAAATTTTAGTATATAAATCTTGCACTTCTTTTGTTAAATTTATCCTTTTGATTGATTTTTATTGTTTCTAATTTAATTTTATTTTTAATTTTTATTTTTCTTGGCACTTGTTTTTGTTTTACTTTTCGTCAATGGTTTTATAATACAAAACCATGGGACCCTTGTAATACACCATGCAGAGGGTGAGAAGGGCAGAAAGAGAGAGGAAAATGGATCTGTGGGAACACTGGACATAACAGGCAACAGTGGTGGCTTTGGGGAAGGACCAGACAATCACAAACATAGGCAAAGTACACATAAACAGTGATTGATATTTTCAATACTAGAGATGGTATTTATTATAGTGATTAAGAATGAAATGCTGGAACAAACTTCTGGGCTTCAAATTTTGATTCGAACACATGCAAGATTTTGGCCTTGGTCGAGTTATTTAACAACTTTATGTATCAGTATCTTCATCTGTAAAATCTGTAATACAATACTTCCTGTGTATACTTCCAACTTTATAGACTTGTAAGAACTAAATAAGTTAATAGATGGTTATAAAAGTTTTAGAAGAAGGCCCAGAACAGAGGGAATACTCAAAAAAAGTAAAACATAAGCATTCTAAGGAATAGAATTTCAATCAAGCAACACAATGGAATGTGACTTTAGAAATGAGAGACAGAGACAGTATGAGCTTCCAGCAAAACAGGGCATATTAGCCAGAGGGTAACTGATAAGCAAAAATGCTGGGGAACCCAGGATAATATGTAAGCAGTCACACTTATTTTCTGCTCCTCATGTTTTGAAATAGATGAACTAACCTAATAGAATACTCCTGGCTTTTGTTTCCATCCCTGTCTGTTATTCTTTCCCATGGGAAAAGTAAGACCTGATAGATTGATTTTTGATGGAAAAATACACTGGGCAAATATCATTCACTTTCTTTTTTTATTGTGGAGCCAGCTTCCCAACAGGAAGAATGCATGGTCTCTTCCCTCAATGGAGTAGACCCTACAGGGGCTGTGGGTTTTCACTCTGCCACTGAGTGAGTATTTCATATTTCCTGCTATGACATTCAAAAGCCCATTTGGCAATCAACCTAAACTTTATTTTCTACTCTTAGCTTTTTACAAAGTAATAAAGTTAGCATTTTTGATCTCCAGATGCTTAACTCCTGGTTGATTTTGATCCAAGGATAGCCCATCCAACACCATCACAATACACAGCTTTTAGGGCATTATGTTAATAGGATTGGTGTGAGAAAGCAGATTACAGTCACAGAAGTTGAAACTGCTGTTGTCAATACCCTGGGTAAAATGTCATTATGGTAAGGTAACCCCAAATATCTTTAAAAAGATATGAGGGGTCAGCAACCACAAATACTTGTCCCAGAATTCGGGACATATATTCAAAAACTCTGTAGATTTCCAAGAACAAAGCAACCAAAACTAAGTATGAATCCCATTGCTTAGTGAGGTAGAAAATTGTCTTATTCTTCCAGGGTATGGAAAGGACAGCAATCAAATGACTAGGTGCATAACATAAACACCTGACCTAAAGCATAATGCTACTAGTTCTCAAACTTCAGATGTATAATTAATCGTAGTGTTTATTGAAAAATGCAAATTCCCTTGAATAACCTAAAGAAATTATCATTTCATAGGTCCAGGTAGAGCTTGGGAATATGCTTTTACAAAACACTGATTCAAGTGGTTCACACTTTGATAAACATTTGACAAACTTGTGAACCACCAACAGTTTGATGTGACAAGAATATTTGCCTTTGCTCTTTTTGAAAAATGACCAGAGGGTCCAACTTGGGGCAGTTTCTAAGACACAAATGTCATGAATGTGCATAAAATACTGTTTGCCAAAGATAGATGGAAAAATTGAAAACAGTCTCAATATTTTCTTGTGAAAAAATATTTTCTTATTAGCATCCTAAAAAAATTACACTGGGTAGGCTTATCATCTACAGACAGGAACATCTATTGAAATAACTTAATTCCTTTGGCAACTACTATCTTGCTAGCCCCGATTTCTCCATCTGGGATGGCAGGAAGGGTACCAAAAGATGCCTATCTGTAAGCAAAACTAAACAAATAAATAAATAACCACCTAAAAATCCTAGTTGCCTGATGAATTTTGTAAGTTCATGTATAAGCTCCTTGGGTGACAAAATGCTGCATAAATTCAATATGTTGTACTGATGAGCTCATTTTATTGGAAAATATCTACCTTAAAATTAAATGATAAATTAAACTTTATATGATGACTAAAATCAATAAAAATGAAATAGATAATTTACATTATACATTTTTAATATTACTCAAACTTTTTGACCTTTCCATTCTAACTATAATATCTTTAGTTCATCCAGAGGTTTCTTATACAAAAATAACTTCCAGAAACTTTCAATAGCCTAATATATTATTAAATGTTATGCACACCTATACCACGTATGCAGAAGACACATCTGTATACTTTTCACAATTGATACTTTCACCTCACTTAAATCATTTTTTAAAACTAAACTTGGTATCTCTGAGTTAAAAATGACTCTTAAGCATCCCTTTCTGATTTGCTGTCTCTTCACCTCCCATGCAAAAAGCCATGAAAAGAGAAGCACTCCACAGGAAGAGAAGAATACTAATTGACAGATTTCCAGATCTCGGAAGAATTGCATCTGATGGAAGTAGACCAAAGCCAGATCTATGGCCCATGGACAAACAGACCTTAAAACAAATACTCAGGGAAAGGGAGAAAGGAAGGAGAGATTCCAGAGTACTGTACTTTACTTCTCTGCCAAAAATCGATGCCAGCTTCTAAAAAAATGAAGCAGTCAGTCCTCTACTATAGCAAAGGTGGAGGACATTTTCTAAGACTGCTGAAACAGGATGGAGCTTTCCACATTTAAAGATGAGAAATATTCCTACTATGAAAATAAACATTTAAAAAGATAAATAAAATAAAATAATTTAATTTAGCGTTTTTAAGTGTTTAAAATTTTTTAGAAAACGTTTTAAAATTTTTAAATGAAGCAGTCAGTCCTCTACTATAGCAAAGGTGGAGGACATTTTCTAAGACTGCTGAAACTGGATGGAGCTTTCCACATTTAAAGATGAGAAATATTCCTACTATGAAAATAAACATTTAAAAAGATAAATAAAATAAAATAATTTAATTTAACATTTTTAAGTGTTTAAAATTTTTTAGAAAACGTTTTAAAATTTTTAAAAAAATGTATCATTACATTTTATAATAATGAACATGCTAGTTATCCTGATTTGATCATCACAGGTGATTTGATTTGATTGTACGCAGGTATTGATATTCAATTCTACCCCATGAATACATATAATCAGTTATTTTTCAATCAAAATAAATAAAAATAAAAAGATAAATGAAATAAGATACAAAAAAATAAGATAAATTAAAAAGATAAAAAATCACTATCTCTTTGGAAAAACAATCAATCTTCATTTTTGTCATACATTATATCCTTAACAAATTATATTTTTGAACAAGTGATAAAATATAGAATAAGTGGAGGTAAATATAAATCTAATCATGATTGATAAATGAATTTATAAACTTAAAAACAAAAGAAGACCTTTCAAAACAAAGATGAAAATATTTGTAATAAATATTGGTTAAAGAATTAATAACTTCAATATACAATTAGCTCAAATTGATAAAAATACCAAAACCCCTAATAAATAAGTGGAAAAAGTACATGAAACAAAAACACAGACACCTACAGAGAAATGCAAATAGCTAATGAACACATGAATAAATAAACTCATTGATAATTTAAAGAAACTAGGCTTATAACTCTGCTATCAGTGCTGGAAAGGGTGCCATGAGCTGGGAACTTTATTTTTGGGCACTGCTGCTACCCTAAATAAATGCACACACTTTGACTAAATAATTCTACTCTAAAAAGTCTATTCTAAGTACGTAACTTAAAATGCAAACAATAAGTTTTCACAAATGTTCATCATTACAGTAAAAAATTAAATTGTGTCCAACATTGATAAATAGTGAAATAAATTATTCTACATGAATATAATAACATTTATAATTAGATATCCAGAATATACAAGGAACTCAAACAACTTAACAGCAAAAGACAAGTAACCTAATTAAAAAATGGGTAAAGGAGCTGAATAGGCATTTCTCAAAGGAAGATATACAAATGGCCAACAGACACATGAAAAAATGCTCAACATCACTCACATTCGGGAACTGCAAATCAAAACCACACTGAGATACCATCTCACTCCAGTTAGGATGGCTAATATTGAAAAGACTGAGAATGATAAATGCTGGTGAGGTTGTGGAGAAAAAGGAACCTTCCTATGCCTTTGGTGGGACTGTAAAATGGTGCAGCCTTTATGGAAAATGGTTTGGATGTTCCTCAAACAATTACTGATAGGTCTACCGTATGACCCAGCTATCCCACTGCTGGGAATATACACAGAGGAATGGAAATCATCATGTTGAAGGGATACCTGGACTCCAGTGTTTTTTGCAGCACTATTTACAATAGCCAAAAGTTGGAACCAGACCAAATGTCCATTACCAGATGAGTGGATATGGAAAACGCGAATGGCCAACAGACACATGAAAAAATGCTCAACATCACTCACATTCGGGAACTGCAAATCAAAACCACACTGAGATACCATCTCACTCCAGTTAGGATGGCTAATATTGAAAAGACTGAGAATGATAAATGCTGGTGAGGTTGTGGAGAAAAAGGAACCTTCCTATGCCTTTGGTGGGACTGTAAAATGGTGCAGCCTTTATGGAAAATGGTTTGGATGTTCCTCAAACAATTACTGATAGGTCTACCATATGACCCAGCTATCCCACTGCTGGGAATATACACAGAGGAATGGAATCATCATGTTGAAGGGATACCTGGACTCCAGTGTTTTTTGCAGCACTATTTACAATAGCCAAAAGTTGGAACCAGACCAAATGTCCATTACCAGATGAGTGGATATGGAAAATGCGGTATATCTACACAATGGAATACTACTCTGCTGTAAAAAAGAATGAAATACTCATTCGCAGCAACATGGGTTGACTTAGAAAAAATTATATTATGTGAAATAAGCCAGGCACAGAAAGAGAAATACTGCATGTTCTTACTTATTTGTGGGAGCTAAAAATAAATAAATAAATGCACAAACAAATGGAGCAGGCAGGGAAGAAGACATAACAATCACAATTCCCTGAACTTGTTAAGACAAGTGAACAGNATACAAATATTCACAAGGCATCTCATTCAAAAAAGTGTAAATCTCCTTTCCAAAGCTTAACTTCCAGATGATCATATACAACAAGTGTTTTTAGTTTCTTATATATCGTTTCATAGACCCTCTGTGTACATAACAAATATTCTTTTTTTATTTATAGCATATTTTTATTGAAACATAGTTCATAGTACATCTTTTTGGTACAGCATTGAATATCAGTATCTGTGTGCAATATGTGATGTAACATTCAGGATAATTAGTATATTTGAGGATAACTAGTATATTCAACATTATACAATGAAATTGATTTTCATGGCCCTTTACCAAATTTTTTTCAACCCTCATGGTAGCATACTATACACACTGAACTGATGTGCATGTAGCACTTGGCTTTACTCATTTAACTATATATTTTGGCATTCACTCTGTAGAAATATATAAAGAACTTTTCCAATTTTTTTTAACCACTTCATGTTTTCACATTATAGATTGTTCGAATTTTTTTCAATGTAGTATGTAATTTCACATATATGAATATATTTACCTTATAAATTCAGGAATGCAATAATTAGATCAAAGTGCACATGCATTGATAATTTTAATAATTATTAATACAGTCTCTTATAGAGATTGAACCAATTTATACAACTACTATTAATGTATGAGAAAGCTTTTATTTAACACTGGCCCATAGTGTCTCTTATGGAACTTTTGTGTCTTTTCCAATCAGAAGAAAAATATTTTATATTTGATTGGCATTTTTACTATTGTTATAATAAGGAAAAAAAGTTTTAATAGATTAACTTGAGCATCACTTCTCTAAATGATTTTTACCGCAAGTGACCATCATTGTTCTAAACCCCAAAGCTTTCACTTGTAGTTCTGCTTGTCCTATTTTTTCAACTTATAGATGGGTCTACTATTCCAAGTAAATGTTCAACCAGATCTCCCCTTTAAGCTTAATTTTTCCATCAAATTTCCTATTCGGGTACTTGGTACCAAAACACATTTTTTTNGCACAGAAAGAGAAATACTGCATGTTCTTACTTATTTGTGGGAGCTAAAAATAAATAAATAAATGCACAAACAAATGGAGCAGGCAGGGAAGAAGACATAACAATCACAATTCCCTGAACTTGTTAAGACAAGTGAACAGATATGATGTTGATGGGGGGGGGGAGAAGGAGGGGGACAGAGGAATCAGTAAAGGGACATGAGAATCAACTACACTGTATATTGATAAAATTAAATAAATGAATAAACAAACAAATAAATAAATAACCATGTTTGTGAAGTATTGAAATAGCATAGGAAAATGCTTTTGGTATACTAGCTAAAAGAAGAGTTAAGCCTAAATATATCGGTTTACATTTACCTTTGTGAAAAAATATAAATATTCAGAGAAGAATGGGTTGATGGATTTGTATTATCAATTAATGCATTTTTTTATTTCTGTGTGTTCAAACCATTATGATGGCAAAGAATTAATTTGATTTATGTATTTATATATATTTCAATTTTAATTTGTTTTAAAATACAAATATTCACAAGGCATCTCATTCAAAAAAGTGTAAATCTCCTTTCCAAAGCTTAAC
>NW_007734518.1:33389-34088 GCF_000696425.1 Galeopterus variegatus
CATCTAAGCAATAGAATGAGATGAACTCTTCAAAATAGTTGCTATTTATTCAAGGGAAATGCCAAATTAAAATAACTCCATGTGTTTATATTTAAGTGCTCCCTGAAGTCAAGTGCCATGTGATGCTCTAAGGCTCCGGATTGGGACCCTTCTGATCTGCATCTTGAATTTAAAGATAAACCATTAATGGCGAGGAGATTAATTTTTACATAACGAACTAAAGACAAAATTCTAAATGAAAACCAAACATAATTCTGATTCCATTATAAAAGTCAAAAAATTTAGCTTGACTATATATTGGCATATGTTTATTTACACAAAGATAGCTATTTTCTTTAATCAAACTTTTCTAGAGAGAGCTAACTGCCTTGTTTCAATCTGCATCTGCCACAGAAAAGCAGCTGAAGATATGCAAATAAAAGGTTCTTTACCAAATTGTTTTGTTATTGTTTTATAGAAATATAAGGTCGATCTTTCAAATATGATTCAATTTTTGGTAAATCCTGTCAAATTTTCACCCTGTTCTTCCCTTCGTTTCTCAAATCATAGCATTAAAGACACTGAGGAATGTAATATTCAACTGAAAAAAATTCACTTATCAAAAGCAAGGTGTTTCTAATACTTCTTGAGAAAATACCAGAAAATTCTACAGGCCCATTCTGCCATACCTTAACTGCCCCCTAAACTGAAATAAAGCCC
>NW_007734518.1:35906-37127 GCF_000696425.1 Galeopterus variegatus
CTCAGATTAATCTTTATTAAGTGCTGCTATTATAAGGCATTCCCCACCACCATGAGTTTAAACATCTTATTACCTATGGCAATGGCTTTGTATTTTTAACTGAGACAACTTTCTTTGAAGAAAGAATTTCCCTTTTGAGAAAATAAGTTTTAAAACTACCGCACATAAGAAAAAAATAGAAACTCCATAGTATGTCACCTAAGGCTCTCATAATCTGACATACAAGTATACCTATGTATACATGTTACCGTCTTTCCTCTAACTTCTCTTCAAATTCTACTTTCCTGCATGCAGAGTTATTTATTTCTCCAAATGCCACATTTAGTTTTGCCTCCATGATTTGAATCACACTGCTTTTCTTCCTGAAATGTCCATTTCTTCATTATTCCCAGCTCCAAATGGCCAACACCTTTATCTTTTGAGGTTAATTTCCTCTATGAAGCCTTCCTGACTCATGTAGTAGAATTGATTCCACCTCACTTGACTAAATCTCTACAGATTTCAAGTATATACCTGTAACACACTAATTATTTTGCAAGGGTGTCGTCCAACACTAGACTATAACCTCTTTAGGGCAAGGACTATAATATATTTATCTTTGTGTACTCAGTGGCTATATGATATCTGGCACTGAGTGATTGTTAATAAGAGAAACTATTGAATTTAAAATGANATTTCAGCTGATCTAGAAAAGGAGAAAAATCTTTAGTAAGTGTGGAGTTCTAGCAAAAGAGAAAATCACAAAATGAGTGACACTAGAAAGAGGAAAACAACATTTGTTCTGAAAACTCTCCAGGGCCTTATATTTGGAAAGGGAAGCAAGCACAGAGTTGAATTTAATCTGCAAGTCAGGTGTCAGGACACTTTGACACAGATGCCAACCAAAGCAAAGGCATCACCTGAGTGGAGAATACATGGATGCAGAAGTTAGCAAACCCCAAGACCAACTGTTGGGAAATGAAAACAATTCTCCGTGAGTACCTTACATTTCTATAGTTCGGGTCCTCTGAGCAAAGGCATTTATGGTCAATATAGGAATGCTAGTGTAAGGAGACATTCCAGGATAGCAAATCTTAGATACACCTCCCTTCCCAGAAATGGTCGAAGTAAGAAAAGGTAAAGACCCCTTCTTTTTCTCCCCAGAGTGAACTTACTTATTCTCAGAGTAAATATGATGTCTCTCTCTCTCTCTCTCTCTCTCTCTCTCTCTCTCTCTCTCTC
>NW_007734518.1:37976-43462 GCF_000696425.1 Galeopterus variegatus
TTCTCTCTCTCTCTCTCTCTCTCTCTCTCTCTCTCTCTCTCTCTCTCATCTCTCGATAAGAGGATGGGCAGGTCACTAGAAACCCCATACAAGACCAAAATTATTTTGTTTTGTTTCTTAATTGATAAATTCTTTTATTTTAATGTGCTTTATTTCATGTACAGGTACCATTTGTTCTCACCAAATAACCCAGGTGGATTGGGACCCAGGAAAATAATATAAGACAGTACTCCGGATGCTGCTTTTACTATGAGTAATTGAGTGATTAATTGCCTTTTTTTTCCTCTAACCCAAAAGCCTTGTGTTTTCTGTCAGTAATATATATATACACACACACATATTTTATATACATATATAAAATTAATATATAATATTAAAATTATTTAAATATACTTAAATATATAACTATAAAAATACTTATATACTATAAATAATTATAGCCAACTAACTTATCTTCCAAGTAAGGTTGAATCTTAGAACGTTCACAATTCCTGACTACCAACCTATATTTTAATTTGTGTTCATTAGGAGAGTGGTCTTGCCCATCCTTAAGCAAAGACTGAGGGCAGAACTATTGAATTAAAAAGTGAACACTGCTCTATTTCATTTCCTAGCCTATTATTTGATGACCTAACTGATGTTCCCTGAAATTAATGAAAAGCATTTAAATGTGGTTTCTCAAAGGAAATGTATCATTTCTAACATTGAATAGTGAGAATTTTTTAAATGGCAGGTGCTCTTGATGATGAAGAAAAAAAGATAGAAAACCAAACTAAATAAATAGTGGAACTGTTTCCAAATTTTTAAGTATTTGAGTTCCACCCAGTTGCAGTTCTGGAGATTCTAGAATTTTTATTAATTGTATGAAGTTGAAGAAATCCTTTACATGTGAACAGCAATAGTGTTATGGCATACTCATTGGAAGAGTTAAGGATGTAGAGATGTATCATCAGAACATATTTTTAGATTATGTGATTATAAGTTTTAATAAAGTTTCCAAAATAGACAAAAATAAATAAAAAATATTCATCTTTTTAATTTGGAGAAGACCTATTTATATGCTGAAAACACAGAATAATGAAGTACAGGTAGGATTAATGTAAGAAAAAAACTGAGTAAGAATTCCAATTTTCCTAATATTTAACTACTGAATAGTAGGAAAAGTATTTTTACCCCTATAAGTATGTTTTCTCATCTACAAAACTGGGAGAGTTATTATACCATCTTATCTTCCAAAGGTTCAACCCATCATCAGACACAGATCGTGATCAAGTTATTGATTTCACCTTGAAACTTAACACTTGTTTAAATTAATCTTGGTAGGGTAATTTTTAAAAAGAGTTTATACTTATTTGGTTGAAGTAAACCTATTGTATCAAGCTCACTTAAAATGCTTTGAAAATAAGAGTAAGGTAAGGCTAGGTTAATAGAATGCATGTATGATGATCAAATTCTACATTTTTAAACAACTGGAAACACACTGAAAGAATATGATTTCACATTGTCAGTGAAACAGCATTTTAAAATAGAGTTTCATTTAGAGTAATTAATTTTGACTGATTAATGTAGAACTACATTGGAAGGCTATTTTCATTGATCTACTTATTTGGTATGTTTTCAGTTTGATGTTCTGTAGTGTGGAATATTTTTAAGACACTTGAGCTTTTAATTACAATTACAATTTAATTTCATTCTATCTAATGAAAATATCAAATGGATACTTGGTGACAAGATTTGGCTTCCCAATATATAGCATTGTGTAACATGGAAGTTTCAGCCTTGATTATCTGTGAACCATCTTTTTCTTTTCTTTTTAAATTTAATTTTATTTATATTACCATATTCGTTATTACAAATCATAATTATTCTTTATGCCCCTTAACCGACAAATCACTCCCCACCTGCCCTCCATCCCTACCCTCCATCTCTAATGTCCTTAGGTTTCTTCTCTCTTTCTGAAAGTTCAACATATTGTTGTGGTCTTTTATTTTCCTTCCTTCCTTCCTTCCTTCCTTCCTTCCTTCCTTCTCTTCCTTCCTTCCTTCCTTCCTTCCTTCCTTCCTTCCTTCCTATCTTTCTTTCTTAGTACCCAGTTATGGCTTATTTCACTTAACAATTTTCTCCAAGCTCATCCATGTTGCTGTGAATGGCAGAATTTCATTCTTTTTATGGCTGTCATTTCTTTGTAGTTATAACATTCAAGATTGTCTTTTCTGGCTATCTTGAAATATACAGTGCAATTTTATTAGCTAGTGTTACCATAGGGCACCGGAACTTATTCTTCCTATCTAACTGTAACTTTGGAACTTTGTACCAGTCTACCAACCTTTCCCCTTTCCCATCCCCTTGCCCCCCATCTCTGTCTCTGGTAACCACTATTCTAGTCTCTATTTCTCTCTTTTTCCCCCTCTTTTAAATCTATTTTTCTTAATTGACCCATGATAATTGTATATATTTGTGGAGTACAATATGATATTTGGATATATTTATACTGTGTGCAATGATCATATCAGGGTGCTTAGTATATCCCTAACCTCAAACATTTGTCGCTTCTTTCTGTTAGGAACATTCAACATCATCTTGATAGCTATTCAAAGGGACATAGTACTTTGTTGTAACTGTAGCCTCCCTCTGCTACTATAGAACGGTAGATCCCATTCTTTATCTCTAATAATTTGTATCCACTGACCACCATCTCCCTATCCCCCCCTCACCCTGCCCCCACCAGTCTCTAGTAACCACTATTTTACTATCTACTTCTATGAGATCAACTCTTTTAGTTTCCATATATAAGTAAGAACATATGGTATTCCCTCTGTGTGCCTGGCTTATTTCACTTACTATTTTCTCCAAGCTCATTGGTGTTGCTGCAAATGGCAGGATTTCATTATTTTTTATGGCTTAGTAGTATTCCATTGTGTATGTATACCACATTTGCCTTATCCAGTTGTCTGTTGGTGGACATTTAGGTTAGTTCCATATTTTGGCTATTGTAAGTAGAGCTGTGAAGAACATGGGAGTGCAGGTATCCCTTCAACATGATGGTGATTGCTGAGTCATAAAGTAGTTCTACTTGTAGTTGTTTGAGAAACCTCCATACTGTTTTTTATAATGTCTGTACTAATTTAAAGTCTCATCAACAGTGTAGAAGGGTTCCCTTTTCCCCACATCCTCACCATCATTAATTATTCTTGGTCTTTTTAATAGTGGCTAGTCTGGCTGGGGTAAGATGATACCTCAATGTGTTTTTTTCTAGCATTTCTATGATGATTAGTGATGCTGATCAATTTTTCATGTACCTATTTCCATTTGTATATCTTCCTTTGAAAAAATGTCTATTAATCTCCTAGGCCCATTTTTTAATTGGATTATTTCTTTTTTTATTGTGTAGTTTTTTGAGTTCCTTATGTATTCTGGATATTAATCCTATTCAGATGTATAGTTTGCAANCTTCCTTCCTTCCTTCCTTCCTTCCTTCCTTCCTTCCTTCCTTCCTTCCTTCCTTCCTCTCTATCTTTCTTTCTTAGTACCCAGTTATGGCTTATTTCACTTAACAATTTTCTCCAAGCTCATCCATGTTGCTGTGAATGGCAGAATTTCATTCTTTTTATGGCTGAGTGGTATACCATTGTGTATGTATACCACATTTGCCTTATCCAGTTGTCTGTTGGTGGACATTTAGGTTAGTTCCATATTTTGGCTATTGTAAGTAGAGCTGTGAAGAACATGGGAGTGCAGGTATCCCTTCAACATGATGGTGATTGCTGAGTCATAAAGTAGTTCTACTTGTAGTTGTTTGAGAAACCTCCATACTGTTTTTTATAATGTCTGTACTAATTTAAAGTCTCATCAACAGTGTAGAAGGGTTCCCTTTTCCCCACATCCTCACCATCATTAATTATTCTTGGTCTTTTTAATAGTGGCTAGTCTGGCTGGGGTAAGATGATACCTCAATGTGTTTTTTTCTAGCATTTCTATGATGATTAGTGATGCTGATCAATTTTTCATGTACCTATTTCCATTTGTATATCTTCCTTTGAAAAAATGTCTATTAATCTCCTAGGCCCATTTTTTAATTGGATTATTTCTTTTTTTATTGTGTAGTTTTTTGAGTTCCTTATGTATTCTGGATATTAATCCTATTCAGATGTATAGTTTGCAAATATTTTCTTCCATTCCATAGGTTGTCTTTCCACTCTGTTGATTGCTTCCTTTCCTGTGCAGAAGTTTTTAATTTGACATAGTCCTATGTGTTTATTTTTCCTTTGGCTGCTTGTGCTTTTGGGGTCTTATTCATAAAGACTTTGCCAAGTCCTAGTACCTGTAGTGCTCCCCCTATGTCTTCTTTAGTAATTTTATACTTTTAGGTCTTATACTTAAGTCTTCAATCCACTTTCAGTTGATTTTGAGGTATGGTGAGAGGTACAGGTCTAGTTTCATTCTTCTGCAGACACATGTCCAATTTTCCCAGCACCATTTATTGAAAAGGCAGTCTTTTCTCCAATGTATGTTCTTGTTGCCTTTGTCAAAGATCACTTCACTGTAAATATGTGGATTGATTCCCAGGTTTTCTATTCTGTTCTATTGATCAGAGTGTCTGTTTTTATGCCAGTGCCATGCTGTTTTATTTATAATAGCTTTATAATATAATTTGAAGTCTGGTAGTGTTATACTATGGCTTTATTTATTTATATATTTATTTACATATTTATTTATTGCTCAGGATTGCTTTGGCTCTTTGGGGTCTTTTGTTGTTCCACATGAATGTTAGGATTTTTTTTTTCTGTTTCTCTGAAGAATTTCATTGGTATTTTGATACCAATAATTAATTTCTTTTAGCAGTGATTTGTAGTTCTCATCATAGAGATCTTTCACTTCCTTGGTTAAATTGATTCCTAAGTATTTTATTTTTTTAGTGGCTATTGTAAATGGGTTCACATTCTTGTTTTGTCTTTCTGCTATTTTGTTACTGGAGTATAAAAGTACTACTGATTTTGGGGTGTTCATTTTGTATAGTGTAACATTACTGAAATTGTTAGTCAGCTCTAAGAATTTTCTGGTAGAGTCATGCTTGTCATCTATATGATAAAGTTATTCAAAATTTATATGAAACACACTATGGCCAAGTCATATTCTTTACATTTGATGGGGAAAATGTAACAAACTAAAATAGAAAGAAGTAACTCTGTTGCTCTCGCAGTTTGAAAAGTCACAGCACCACTTTTTCTCTCCTCTCAGACTAATCACAGGTAAGTAATACAACTTTAAATAAGAACAGATAACAGTGGTGAGCTGAAGAGTCCTCTCCTCTAAGAAACCTCTAACTTCACTTTAATTATAGTTGTTAAGTGTCAAAGGACATGAAATACAGAGAAGCCAAGGAGGGAAACAAGTATTGGGTAATGTTCAGGGTGGTTTCAACACCACCATTTACAGAAAACACAAGAAAAATAGTCATTTGGATGATGTAAAATTCTACTTATTAA
>NW_007734518.1:43790-47236 GCF_000696425.1 Galeopterus variegatus
CACTTAATACTTGACTCCATACACCCTCACTTTAAAGGAGTATCATGATGGTACTTTGGCTCTCCAGGTATTAGTGTTAGATCTGACTCTCTCCACCTGCTCCAGAAGGATCTAAATGTTTTCGTCCATTGGGGGAAAGGACTGAGAAAATTACCACAGTATATACTTAGCATGGTTTCTTCATCAACTTTTTAAATTATGTAAAATTGTGTGTCAGGCTTCTACATAATTTGTACAATTAGAAACAAATTCTGCCCTTCATTATGCATATTACCCTTTAATTTTGATATATACTACATATTTGAATATCTTGTCCTTTTCAAAACTTAAATATATGTACTCATGTTAAACAGTAAAGTCCTAGTAACTTTTCTCTATTCTCCTCATTTGGTTCCCACCTGACTTTTGCCTATAAGAACCACAGCCACAAAAATATCTAATGGGAAAGAATTTAAATCCACAAAAGCTTTCCTGGGCTGGCCACATAACTCAGTTGGGGAGAGCGTGGTGTTACAACACCAAGGTCAAAGGTTTGGATCCCCGTACCAGCCAACTGCCCCAAAAAACAACAGAGAAGAGCTGTCCTTTTCTGGCATTACTAAACTTGGTAAATTCCCCTGGTAACAACCTGTTGCTAATGACTCCAGTATTATTGGTTTCTTTGCTTCTTTTTACAGGCCGGATAGATTAGTTCCATGATGTGAAATGGGACTATACTCCTAATTCTAAATCTCCTTTTTGTAAATTGGCTCTTGGTCTATTGAGTATGAAGAAAGAAAACTTGAATGTCAAAATAGAATATGAAACACTATAGTAAAAATAACTTGTTTAAACTGTTTTATTGACTATATTGTAATATCACCGCACACACACGCACACACCACACACACACACACACACACACAGAAGCATTTCTTTTCATAATATGCAGTAACATGAATTTGTCCTAAGCAAATCTAAAAGCATAACTATATTAAACATTATCCATTGAGAGAAATAGTGACCAGGTGATCAGACAAGAGGTCTAGAGGATCAGCTATAGACCTACCACAAATTGGTTATATGACCATGAGCAAGCACTTAACTTTAGTTTATTTTTCTGTAGAAAACATACTAAATTATTTCTAAATTTCCTCTATCTCTAATTCTAAGTTATTGGCTACAGATTTAGTCAAGTGATATTAATGTACTTCTTTCATCTGATATAAGCACTAACAAACTAATATTTAATATTATGCTTTTTCTTTATTATTTTGACTCTAAGTTATTTGGTTTCATCTTATGATAAGCTGATTTGGAGAGTGTCCATCATAAACCTTACTCTATATAAATTCACAGAAAGTCTATATGTACTCTATCTATTCAATTTCACTATAAACTATGTGATTTTTTCTTTTTTTATTATGAATATTCATGAGATACAAGGCTAATTGTCACCCCTTGTGCCCATGATGTGAGGGCCAGATCCATACTGGCAACATACCCATTACCAGAAACTGCATTTGTACCCCATGTTGCCCACCCAATTATCCCCAACCTCCCTCCTCATCCTCCTTCCCACCCCCCCACTCCACTTTGGAGCCTAAGGAATGTTCTCTCCCTCTGCAAGACCAACGCATTACTGTGGTCTTTCTTTCCTTCCTTCTTTCTCTCTTAGCTCCCACATATGAGTGAGGACATGTGGTATTTACCCCTCTGTGCTTTGCTTATTTCACTCAACATAAGTTTCTCCAGGTTCATCTATGTTGTTGCAAATAGGAGTATTTCATTCTTTTTATGGCAGAGTAGAATTCCACGGTGTATATATACCACAGTTTCCTTACCTAATCATTCACTGATGGACATTTAGGTTGGTTCCATGTCTTGGCTATTGTAAACAGAGCTGTGATGAACATGGGAGTGCAGGTATCCCTTCGACATGATGATTTCCATT
Source organism: Galeopterus variegatus (assembly GCF_000696425.1). NCBI lineage: Eukaryota > Metazoa > Chordata > Mammalia > Dermoptera > Cynocephalidae > Galeopterus > Galeopterus variegatus. Next base: position 45,724 of record NW_007734518.1, read on the forward strand.
CTTCTGAGTATGTACGCAGAAGTGGGATTGCTGGATCGTATAGAAGATCTATCTCTAGTTGTTTGAGAAACCTCCATACTGTTTTCCATAGTGGTTGTACTAATTTACAGTCCCACCAACAGTGTAGGAGTGCTCCCTTCTCCCAACACCCTTGCCAGCATTTGTTATTCACCATCTTTTTGATTATAGCCAGTCTAACTGGGGTGACGTGGTATCTCAATGTAGTTTTAATTTACATTTCTCTGATGACTACTGATGTTGAGCATTTTTCACATACCTGTTGGCCATTTGTATGTCTTCCTTTGAAAAGTGTCTATTCAGCTACTTTGCTCATTTTTAAATTGTGTTTTTTGGTTTTTTAGTATATAATTTTCTGAGTTCCTTGTATTTTATGGATATTAATCCCTTGTCAGATATATAGTTAGCAAAAATTTTCTCCCACTCTGTAGGGTGTCATTTCAGTCTGTTGATTATTTCCTTTGCAGTGCAGAAGATTTTTAGCTTGATATAGTCCCATTTGTTTATTTATTTTTTTTGCTTCTTGTGCTTTCGGGATCCTGTTCATAAAGTCTGTGCCCAGATCTAGTTGCTGGAGTGTTTCACCTATACTTTCCCTTAGTAATTTTACAGTTTCAAGTTTTATACTTAAGTCTTTAATCCATTTTGAGTTGATTTTAGTGTACAGTGAGAGATGCATACCTGGTTTCATTCTTCTGCATATGGATATCCAGTTTTCCCAGCACCACTTGTTGAAGAGGCAATCTTTTCCCCAATGTAGATTTTTGTTACCTTTGTCCAATATTAGATGGCTATAAGCCTGGGGAATGATTTCTGGGTTCTCAATTGTACTCCACAGGTCTGAATGTCTATATTTATACCAATACCATGCTGTTTTGGTTACAATAGCTTTGTAGTATAATCTGAAGTCAGATAGTGTTATGCNGGTGTATATATACCACAGTTTCCTTATCCAATCATCCACTGATGGACATTTAAGTTGGTTCTATGTCTTGACTATTGTAAACAGAGCTGTGATGAACATGGGAGTGCAGGTATCCCTTTGACATGATGATTTCCATTCCTCTGAGTATATACTCAAAAGAGGGATTGCTGGATCGTATGGAAGATCTATCTGTAGTTATTTGAGAAACCTCCGTACTGTTTTCCATAGTGTTTGTACTAATTTACATTCCCACCAACAGTGTAGGAGTGTTCTCTTCTCTCAACACCCTCCCCAACATTTGTTATTCACCATCTTTTTGATCATAGCCAGTCTAACTGGAGTGAGGTGGTATCTCAATGTGATTTTAATTTGCATTTCCCTGATGACTTCTGATGTTGAGCATTTTTTCATGTATCTTTGACCATTTGTATGTCTTCCTTTGAAAAATGTCTATTCAGCTCCTTTGCCCACTATATGAGAGTTACTTTGCCATAATACTCTTTTTACCTGCAGTAGACAATAAATTACTTTATGTCACTAATTCCGAGTTATTGGCTACAGATTTTATTT
>NW_007734518.1:47695-50319 GCF_000696425.1 Galeopterus variegatus
ACTTATTCACAAAGCATATAGTGAGTATATACTATTTCAGGCCACAAAGGAAGAAAGGGACATAAGGTATGGTCCTTGTCCCCCAGAAACTAAATGGGTTTCAGAAAGAAGGAACAGTATACAGGGAGTAAAAATAATATAAACAACACTAACAACAACAAAATTAAAAAAAGAAAAGCAAGAGATGCAGGCAAGCTCTACAGAGCCAAATATGTGGAGCTACATCTATGTGGCCATCTTTAGAAAACCAATAATCCATCACTAAACAAATCATATAGATAAGTGAAATATAATGAACAAGATATCCATGTTTTAAAAATAACAGCCATTTTAAAAAATGATGTAATCCATCATATAGGTATCATCAAGTTCTAATTCTACATAAAACAATTCTAGAGATCAGATAAATAAGGAAAAGTCACACCAGATGTGTTTGCATTATAATTTTGATTATCTCAGCAGAAGGTCACCACACCTATCACATCATTGGAACTATTTAATTATATATGTCTCTAAAGACAGTTTTATAAAACAAAAGTCTCCTATGTTAACAACACTCTACCCTTAATTGTGCTGTCTATATAAAAAAAAAGTATCACTCTCAAGAAAATGATTATGCTTACCTTTTTGATTGGTTTCTCTTATATTAAAGAAAATGTCACAGAACATTGAAAATTTCAAGATATCCAAATTGACTATAAATCAAAACAAAATATCAATTTAGATGTAAAGTTTAAATAATTTATTTTAAAGTAAAATATTCCTTTGACCATTTTTATAAAATTATAAATTTTATCCTGTGAAAATATTAAAATAAATATTCAATCAATTCTAAATATTAACTGTTTTCTCTTTTGCATCAGAAAAAATTAAGTTACAAACTTAATATCTCACATTTACTTGTGGCATTTAGATTCAAGAGAGATCAGAATTCCAAATCTCACAATTAGAAATTAGTAGCAAATTTTTCAGAGTTATCCAAAACTGAAGCTGTTGGTTCCCTATGTTTTTAATCTCACTGCAGTGCCCTCAGAGAGAACTCTGATGAAAGTTCCATATTCCCTGGAAGATCTCATTTATTGTCTAATGATAAGTACAAGGCTTCATTTTTTACAATTTCTAATATAACTCTCTAAATACATTTGCGAAGCATTGTCTAGAGAACCACTGTTATGCCAACATTTGAAAATGCAATTTATTTGATTTACTTTGCTCAAAATGTACACAAGTGTCTAAATCTAATAAAATTGGCATCATACCTCAAGACAAATGTTACATTTTTAGGATGGGTGGTAAACATTGCTTTATCAGAAGATTTAACATATGTGCAGAAAAATACTGACTTTATAAAAGACTAATTAATTCTTAACACATTGTAGCAAAATATCTTAATTAATAGGTACTTAAAATTATTCTCCGGCAGAGAGAAAGTGCTGTATTCACTTTGCTAATGTTCCAAATAGGCCCAATTTAATTGCTGCAATCTTATGGAAAAAACTACCAAGTGATGCTATTATTTCTTATGTGTAATACGGTCAGGTAATTTTAAAGGTGTGTTGAAATGTGTTAGTAATGAATGCAATACAAAGTGCAGAAACACGTATCTTTTTGACAGTCTCCATAATATTGGATAACACTGGTTTGTTCCTATTCTTTTCTAATCTTCTCAAAAATAAATCAAATGTTTCATTGTCCAATCTACATAACACAATTATTTATGTCATACTTCCTATATCATGACACCTGGATGGAAAACAAAAAACTCTGTTAATTTACCTAATGCCATGCTTGAAAAGCTCCAACACAGAATTACCAACAACACAACATTTCACTGAATTTACTAATTGTCAGTTTGGAACCTCTCTCCCAATCAAGTTAATATAAACATAAGCCAAACAAATAAAATCACTCATAATAGGAACAAGAGAGATTTTTATTTTCAATACATCACTGCATTTTCACACAAAGGCATTCGTTCATCATCATGGGCCATGAACATGGCGGACTCAAAGGATTCACACTTTACTGAATACGGTACTAATGACCTTCAGTATTTTTCTTTTGTCTCCACTTACATTTGGCAGATATTAGGAAGATAGGAAAAAAACAGTGTTATCCAATATCACGGAAATTGTCAAAGATATGTTTCCACATTTTGAATTGCAATCCTTTCTAAAATTCCCCTAAACACCCTACCATATTTTTAAAATTACCTGACCATATTATGCACAGGAAATAATACTACCACAGGCTAGCTTTTTCCATGATATTGTAGCCATTAAATTGGGCAGATTTGAAATATTAGCAAATCTGGAATAACCCACAGATTATACAAATGAGACAAAGGCATAAGACAAAATAAAAACTAAATACAGCTTTTATTTTGATATATTAATATAAAATATTTTTCCTCAACATTGACTGTATTTCTAACGTAACAGAATAAATGGCACCACAGTTTTTTCTTCTAAAGCCATACGGTAAAATATTCTTGGACTCCATAAAAATTTGAAGTATAAAAAAAATTTTTTAGGGCTGGCCCGGTGGCGCACTGGATAGTGGCGCCACTTGGGAAGCGTGGTGGCGCTCCCGCCCGAGGGTTCGGATCCCACATACGGACCGGT
>NW_007734518.1:51019-78004 GCF_000696425.1 Galeopterus variegatus
GATCCGTTGCCGGACACGGAAAAAGACAAAAAAAAAAAAAAAAAATTTTTACACATGATGCATAACAGTTTCAGTTACCTATGAAATATCAAAAGCATATGAATACTAAAATTTAGAAAGCCACACATCCTGAGCCAATTTATAAATTAACAAGAATCATCAGTCACCCCCAGGAAGAGGAAAGTATCTATTTTTTGTGCAGCCATAGAAAAATCATTGGAACTTTTGATGATAGTTGAGATAAGTAGTTTCCTAGGAAAGTTTTTTATGGGGTTTGAAATATCTCTAGATGGGTTCATTTTTTGTTTGTTTTTGCTAGTTAAAATGATGTCATTATTGGCTATAAACTAGAAAACTAATTCCATTTTAAAATGTCTGGAGTTTAAAATATTTAAAGAAAAAAATGACTTCCACTTGCTTCTAGCATACAATAGAAGCAGCAAACTTTGGCAAGAGATTTTGGGCTCCACATTAGAGAACTGCAGACATGGAACTATTCACAAACTCATTTAACACCACATTGATATTATTTTTCTCTGGAAAAGAAGTTTAAAAAGATGCAGAAAATCTTTTTTTTCCTATTTTAATCAGTAATAGATGAATATATAAAATTATTACAGAATCAAAATTAATAAACTTAAGAACAATTGACAGGATTACCTTAAAGAAGTAAGAAAAGGGGGCAATTTTACTAAATGCTTTGTAAAAAATTTCTAACACCTAAAATTTTCTTGCTCTCATGTGTTGAGATTAACTATAAGATACATTTTTCTTAAATCATCATAATTTGTAATTTTTTATGCCATAAGAGGTTTATCAAGTGGCAATAAAAATAGTGTGGGAGCTACCCAGTTAGCTCACTTGGTTAGAATGTTGTTATGATAGCACCAAGGTCTAGAGTTCAAACCCTGTACAACCAGCCACCAAAAAACAAAAAGAAAAAAAAAAATAGTATATGTGGGCTAAAAGAATTTCCAAGTACTAATTTTGGTGGGCCAACATAGCAACTGGTAAAAAGGCAAGGCAAATTATTTTATTTATTGACATCATTCTATGTGTTAAAATTAATATAAATTAACAAGAGTATAGAAGATATTCCATTATGTAGAGTCAATTAGGATAGATGCCAATGACTTCAACTCAAAAAGCTTTTTGGAAAAAAAAAAAATGGTAGGCCCAAGTTGGAATCAATTATTTTATTGCAGTCAATTTTCCTGTATTCCATTATGTAGACTCAATTAGGATAGATGCCAATGACTTCAACTCAAAAAGCTTTTTGGGAAAAAAAAAAAATGGTAGGCCCAAGTTGGAATCAATTATTTTATTGCAGTCAATTTTCCTGCTTTGTAGGATAGTGGTGATTACTTAGCAAGAAAAAGTATTAACCAATCCATTAGCAACACTTGTATTTTAACATATGTTGTTAGTAGAGTGTCATTGCATAAATGAAGCTTTAAATATTATCTTGCATTAGGATTTATAATATTTTTTTCTTGGTCTCTATAATTACTCACATATACTTTTAGACTGAACTTTCAACTCCAAGGCTTTAGAAGGCTAGGAAAAGAAAAACAGAGAATTTAGAGAGCAAATATATTACCATGAGCTCAATGCTAAAGCAGGAAGTATTTTTCCCTCCAAGGGGTCCACAATCCTGGCTGTATTTTAAAACCTTTAAGAGAATTTTTAAATGGGCTCAACCATAGAAAAATTGAAAAAAGATCCAGGTATGAGGCCAAGACATTGGTCATTTTAATTACTCAAGATTACACTGAAGTTCTTAAATGATTCATGAACCCACTTCATTATCATATTAGCTAAGATAGGGATCTCCAGTGTTAGACTACCTGGATTTAATCTTGCATCAGCTTCACTATGCATATGACCTTAGCATGTTGCTTACTATTGCTCAGTTTTCTCACCTGTAAAATAGGTATAATAGTACCTGTAAGTGAATAAATGGAAGGAGCTCAGGGCAATATTGGATATATAGTGTTGACTCAATAAAAAGTAGCTGTGATTTTATAAGAATTATCATCAAGTGGACATTTTCAATTCTTTAGCAGCATCTTGAACACAATATTACTTTTTGTAATATTTTGTAATACATGCACATATATAAAATTAAATATCTATCATGAAAGAAAAAGTTTGATATAAACTGGTCCAGTGATTGACTCTGCTACTTTTACATAGTTAACCTTTAACAATGGAACACAAACCATTAGTTGTGGGAATTTAATTTCTTCATGAAGAAGAAATACTGGAGATAATCTTTACGATCACTTCTGGTTCTAATTCTATGAGTGTATTTAAAGAGATGATAAAATCAAGGAAAGATTTGTCATACTTAGGTTCCATTAAAAGCAAAGTTCATGAAATTTCTGAAACTACTCTTAACTCAAACATCTAAGCAGCCAACACTGGTGATAATGTGGAGAAAAGGAAACCCTTGAACCCTGTTGGTGGGAATGCAAATTAGTACAGTCATTATAAAAAACAGTATGGAGGTGCCTCAAAAAAATTAAAAATTTTTTGAGATCCAGTCATTCCACTACTGGGTATATATCCAGAGGAAATAAAATCAGCACTTCATGGAAGTGGCACATTCCCATTTTCATTGAAGCATTATTTACAATAGAAAAGATATAGGTTCAACTTAAGTGCCTATAAGGGAATAAACAGATAATGTAAATGTGATACAAATACACAACAGAATATTATTTAGCCATAAAAAAGAAAGAAATCCTATCATTTGAAGCAACATGATTGAACCTGGAGAACATTATGCTAAGTGAAATAAGCCAGACAAAGAAAAATACTACACAATCTCACTTATATGTGGAATCTAATAGAGAGTAGAATGGTGGTTACTAAGGTTGGGGTGGGGGTGGTGAGATATTAGTAAAAAGACAAAAAAATTCAGTTAAACAGGAGGAATATGTTCAAGAAATCTATTGTACAAAATGGTGACTATTGTTAATAACAATATATTATATGCTTGAAAAATGCTATGAGAATAGATTTCAGGCATTCTCACTATAAAAATGACAGCTGTGAGAGTTTATGCATGTGTTAATTAGATGGATTTAGCCATTTCATAGTATATATACCAGTGTATTTCAAAACAACATGTTGTATAATAAATATATACAATTTTATTTGCCAGTTAAAAAATAAAATAAAACATTATATAAATGAATAAATAATAAATAGCCAATTTTACATTGCAGATTCAATTCTTACTTAGCCTATTAAGATTTGAAAGTGTTAATGGTAAAATATGCGAGTTCTGTTCTCTAACTCTCCTGACGTTCCTCATGATGAAAACCATAAAGCCATGTTAAAGAAGCTGGCCAAGCCATGCTACTTGAAAGTTCTTTCTAGCAAGTGGGAAAACTTTAAATACAGACATTTCAGTATATTATTCTTTAGTCACAAATAAAATGGTAGCCAGTAGAATAATTTATCATTCATCAAAAAATTACCAAGAGAGTTTCTCAGTATCATGTTTCTAGTTCATTTTTTTTTAATTCTGTACTATTACATATAATTTTAGCAAAAATAATATAGTATTTTTAATCAAATAATATTTCCTATTAAACTTAAGATTATAACAAGTAATTATGATAGATAGAAACAATCCATGTAAAGAGAGGAATTTCTTTATTTTCCTGTGAAGAAACATTTAGATTTTAGCATAGACTAACACAGGGAATGGACAACATTTTCAAAAGCACAGACAGCCCACAATACTAGGAGGAAAAAATAGGACAAATGACATGTTAAAAATAGATGGTGATCTCCTAGTAAGGTTTCACGTTTATAAATTATTATTTTTTAAAAAACCTACTATTTATCTGTTCTGAGTAATGTCTGACACAACACCACATATATTTTGGTAGGCTTGACAATGACATTTTAAATTACCTTCTACTACTCCTATTTCTCAACAAGGTAGCTTTGAAATTTTTTGTTGTAACTAGAGAAATTAATTTATTTGATCTTTGCAAATATCTCACAAATGAAAAGAAAAGGGAAGAATGTATCAACTAATTTCCCTGCTAGATTTTAACAGTGAAATCCTATTGATTGGTTATGCAGAGGAACACAGCAGTTTTTCTTCAGGGTAGTTGAGAGCTTGAACAAGGACACTCGTAAGAACCTATTTTGTTGTTTTTATAGGAATGAGAAGTTATTCCCAAGCAAGAAGCCAATCAATGATAATTTCGCAAGCTGAAATCACTTCAACTTTGCCAGTCTTACTGAAAAACAATTGCCACCTTGAAGGCTTAAAAATGGGAAAGACTGGGTGGTTGTTCAGAGAATAACTCAGTGAGGATTTTTGAAATTTGAACATTTTTGAAAGTTCACAGCTTGAAACTTCAAATACGCCACATATTTAAGGAAACTGATTAAGGAAAATATCCTAATGTTTTGAGAATAAATTTACTAGCAGGGAAGAAATACAGTTAAGAATACATATCAGCTCTAGGAATGTTTCTGTTTGGGGCATTTAAACAGAAAAGATGTGTATGGCTGCCATTTCATCTCCTGCACTTACTCTTACCTTTGTGTCTTTGTTGATCAATAGAAGATAGGACCAGTCTTATTCATGCTGCAATAACGTAGAGTGAACAACACACTCATGTTCAGTCCAATTCTGCAAGGGCAGAACTCAAACAAAGATACCTGGAGCACTGCCTGAGTCTGTTTCCAGCAGTTTAGCGGGTCCCTTCTTCTATGTCTATGCCTTGGTTTCCACCACAGGCCAATATCAGCCCTGAGGACAAGATAAGGTAGAGACTGCAATTGCACTGCACTTGTAGACTTTCTAACTGTGGCTCTGCCCATGTTGGATCAAATCCCAAACTCAAGCTAGTTGTGTTATCAAATGTCATTGAAAAGCAGTAATGCACTCCGATATGTAAAAATGAAAGATATATATATATATCTGTAGCTCAAATGGTATTTATCAGTTCCTGGGAAATATGAGACATTGACTGTACAGGACAAATAAAGCAGAGACACATTCGGTCAAAGATCTTTCAGTCATAGCAGTCACGTAAGTAGACCAATGAAAACCAACAAATTTTCTAAATTGACAAGTTTTTTCCTTTGTGTATTTATCACAAGGAATTAAAAACTCACATAATTTGTATTAAGACATTGAGCCTCCTATTCTTACTCATATGTGGGAGCTAAAAACAAAAACAAATAAATAGATAATAAGTTGAACTGTGAAAAGGAGGGAGACGTGGTTACTAGAAGTGAGAAAGGAGAGGGGTTAGTGAGAAGCTGATTAATTGACACAAAATTACAGCTGTATAGAAAAAAATAAGTTCTATTGGTGTACAGCCGACCTAGGCATCTATAATTAACAATGATTTACTGCATGTTATCAAATGACTAGAAGAGAGGAGATCAGATATTCACAACACAGAGAAATGATGAAGTTCTACAATGATGAATATGCTAATTACCCTGATTAGATCATTACACATTGAATACATGTATTGAAATATAACTCTGTACCCCATATATACATATACATATATATACATACAATCAATATGTGTCAATTAAATTAATTTTAAAACAAATAAATAAAAAGGTAAATGATCTTTGAATAAATAACTGCATTAAGATCATGTCCACTATAACGTAAGTCAATGTGTCACATATCCTGTTTGGCCTGTAAGGCTGGGAGATAAAGGTATTGATTAATGGGCAAATTATGTTATGGGCAAGAAGCTCAAGTAAGGTCTGGATACACCCACATTGCCTGAAATGGCAGGACTATAAGGTCAACATTATGGAGGGCTCTGAATCGTTGAGGGGGACCTAAGAGCACCTCATGCTATCTGGACAAGAGCCCCAAAGGGCAGTGTAGGAAGGGGAGAGTGAGGCTTCCGAGATGTAAGTATCTCCAAGCTCAGTGTTTGTCCTAAACCTAGCCCTCATACATTGGCTGGGACTCTATCCATGGTACATGATAAACTCACATCAACTTAAGAAGAAAAACAGGAAATGTGGGCTTACCTAACTGAGTAATCCATGAGTAAGTCTAGCTTCCAGGGCGGTTTGATACAGAAGTAAAAGACAGGATCAGGACACTCTTTTATTTCACTGCACTCAGTCTTGCTCTCCCCATGTGCTGCTTTTATTCTCAGATGGATTCTTCAAGATCCAAGACTTGCACAGCAGTTAGAGACCAAGTTCCAGTTGCAGAGGTTGGGAGGCAAGGGTAGTACACTTTAGCTGAAAGGGCCTCCCTCTTCTAGTAATTAAAAGTCCTAAATATGCCTCTGTTTGTCCTACATTGAGTCACAATGTGACCAGAAGTATGGAGACACTAATGGGCTTATGTCTCTGGAACTAGGCATAGGGTTAACCTCACTTAAACCACAAGGATGGAGAAAGAGTCAGAAAGGAATGTTTCTCATTGTAAACTGAGGATTTGCTATTAGACAAAGGAGGAACGACTGCTGAGTTGGTAAGCAACAAGTATCCACTACGCTATTTGTTTGTTTTAAGGATGAAGACATTATTCCAGAAGGCTGTCTACCACCTCATCACCTCCAGCTCAGTGCCTGGATGGAATTCATAACTTTACCTCTGTGCTGCAGAAGGATAGGAATGCCTGTTATGTCTAGTAGGAAGTTTTTCTCTGTAGAACACACTATAAATGTAGGTTTTTTTTTTTTTTTCCCTAACTTAAGGCATTTATTTCTATCTGTTTCCTTTTAAATTTTCTTTTAAAGACCTCAAGGGTTTTTTTTTTTCCCCTAACTTAAGGCATTTATTTCTATCTGTTTCCTTTTAAATTTTCTTTTAAAGACCTCAAGGAGTTTAAAATATAAATACAAAATATACTTATTTATTTTTTAAAAAATTACAACAGCAGATATAGCTAGACAAACTTAAGGCTGACACAGCAATGTTCCTATCATTCTTTTTACATGTAGCAAAGCAGAACAGATGTGTAGATCCAGGTGAGGAGAGGCCATGAAGATAAAAAGTGCTGCCAAAGTTGTGGGCAGAGATGGAAACTGTCATCTAGCATATAGGCTCTGGACTGCAGGCAAGTGTAAGCCAAAATTTCTGGGGCATAACCTGCAAGTGTCCACTGAGGAAACAATACTGCAGTGAACTGTGGTGGACAGAGTTGTTTCTAGAAAGCAAGCAACTGGGTCAACAATGAATAACTATTCTGCTAAGAGTAAAACAATGAAATAAAGAATAAAGGTAAGACCTGGTATGAACAGTCTTTCTCAGTCTTTTTGATATTCAGGTGAAAGTTCTCTTTAGATAAATGAATAAAGGAATACACAGTTTTGTATGCAGTTACAGGGAGAGATCACGGCTGCCCTGAAGTTCCCATATAGACTTCCCCATACATATATGCCCCAAGTTGAGACCTTATTCTGGAATGAAAATGCTAAATGACCCAAGCACTTGTAATGATAGTATTTCAAAATAAGGCGGATTGCAATAAAAATGAAAATAAACATAGAATATAATAAAGAAAACAAGGTTTACTATAGGAGCATATAATGTATAGGAAATGATTAAAGACATACTTAATGAACACATCACCTTGGTATAAGATGCCTTGTTCTCTTAAATGTGACAGCAAACACCAGGAGAGTTCTTATAACTCTATAAAATACAAAACTGGAAACATTTTAGGGAAAACTTTATAGACAGTAGTATAATCACTGCACAGACATTGATTAGATTGCTTTAAAGAAGCTAAAAGGTTTGTCTGAGTGTTTTAAAATCATTCTTAAGTTTTCTTTTTTGTTAAATCTAATTTCATACAATTGATCTCAAAAAATAATCTCACCAAGAACAATGACAAGGAAACAAAATCCATCTATCATCTTCATAAACTTAGTCAGAGGCAACTCTTTCTAGGTCTGTCATTATATATATATCACACTCAGTAAAGCTGTGGGACAAGCTGGGTAACATGTATACACTTGAGGTTTCCCCCTATATTTTAGTAGATACAAAGCTTCAGTGAGTTACATTAAACCATATGAATACTAATTCACTACTCAGAATAGCATCTGAGCTTCAGGAATATGGATTTTTAAATCTTAAAGGTCAGAAAAACTTCGAGATTAGTCTCACATTATCATACATTTAGTATTTCCTTATAATTTTAAAGGAAAGTTGAAATTAAAACAGGATTTACATATTCAATGGAATACTAATCAGCCATAAAAAAATGAAATTCTGCCATTCACAGCAACACGGTTGATCTTGGAGAAAATTATGTTAAGTGAAATAAGCCAGACACAGAAAGAGAAATACCACATGTCCTCACTCACAAGTGGAGTTAAAATAAAGAAAAGAAAAGAAAGGAAAAAAAAGAAAGAAAGAAAGAAAGAAAGAAAGAAAGAAAGAAAGAAAGAAAGAAAGAAAGGAAGGAAGGAAGGAAGGAAGGAAGGAAGAAAGAAAGAGAAAGAAAAAGAAAGAATCACAATAATACATTTAACTTTAAAAAACAAAGAACAGAACTGTGTTTATTAGAGGTGGGAAAAGCGGATGCGGGCGTCAGTGAGAAACTAGTCAAGGGTCACAAAGATTGATTATGTTTCGTAAACATGAGTATACTAATTATCCTGATTTGATCATGACATCAATATGTATTGATATGATCCTGCACTCCACAAGCCCAAGAGACCCAAGCAGATGCACAGTCTGCCCATCCCCTCTGACTCAGAGGGAGATGCCACCTCTCCATGGCATGCCCTGTCAAGAGGTAAGTCACATGGCTCATTCTGTGGCCACAGATTCTGGAACAGGACCCAAGGTGGTGTAATAGCCACTACCACACCTACTCACAAGCAAGGACCATACACCACCACAGTAGTAGCCAGGGCCACTCTACAGGTAACCTATGGCTCACTCGACTACACTGATAGAAGAAGAGTCACCAGTAAATCCTGCAAATAGAGGAAGAAATCTTGATCCTCATAGCCAATCTCAGTGTAATAGAAGCAGCAAATCCTCTACCAAATGACCAAATGTCAATGAAAAAAATACTACAACTACAGATAAACAAGAAAATATGACACCACTGAAGGAATACAGTAATGCTCAAATTTCAATCTCCGTATAACAGGGAATCCTGGAAATGTCTGAAAGAGAATTCAGAGCAATGATCTTAAGAAAACTTGAAGAAATAAAGGACTCAATTAGAGAACACAATGAAACAATAAAAAATATCCAGAATATGAAGGAGGAAATCCACAAAGAGATTAATACCTTAAAAAATAGTGTAGCAGAGCTCCTAGAAATGAAAGACTCACTCAATGAAATGAAAAATACGAAACAGAGAGCTTGAGCAGCACAGTAAAGCAAGCAGAAGAAAGAATTTCAGATTTCGAAGATGGTCTTTTTGAAATAACCCACAGAGACCAAAAAAAGGAAAAAATAATTTAAAATAATGAGGAAAATCTAACAGAGACAGAAGACAACCTCAAGCTCTCTAACATACAAATTGTGGGTATTCCAAAAGGGGAGGACAAAGGAAAGGGTGTTGAAAACCTATTCAAAGAAATAGTAACAGAAAACTTCCCAAGTGTAGGGAGAAATACAGACATTCAGAACCAGGAAGCTCAAAGGTCCCTAAACAGATTCAATCCAAAATGATCCTCCCCAAGACACATTACAGTTAAGTTTGCAAAGCTCAAAGACAAACAGAGAATTCTAAAAGTAGCAAGAGAAAAGCATCAAGTCACCTATACAGGAGCTTCCATCAGACTAACAACAGACTTCTCAACCAAAACCCTACAGGCCAGAAGCAAGTGGAATGATATATTCAAAATACTAAAAGAAAAAAATTGCCAGCCAAGAATTCTTTACCCAGCAAGGCTCTCCTTCAGAAATGAGAGAGAAATAGTGTATTTCCCAGACAAACAAAAGTTGTGAGAGTTCACCACCACACGACCAGCCCTGCAAGAAATTCTCAAGGGAGTCCTGCATCTGGAATCTGAATAATGATGACCACTATCACAAATACACAAGAACCCACCATTAAAACAAAACTGCCAATGAGAAAGAGAAAGAATCTAAATCATGCTACATTAAATCTCCAACTAACATTGAAGAAGAGAGATAACAAGGAAGTAATGATCAAAAGATATTTAAATCATCTAAGCAAAAAGGAATTAAAAGACAAGAATAAAACAATACTTGTCAATAACTACCCTAAATGTGAATGGATTAAACTCCCCATTCAAAATACAGACTGACTGATTGGATTAAAAAGCTAGACCCAAGTATATGCTGTCTCCAAGAGACCCACCTCACTTGTAGAGATACACACAGACTAAAAGTGAAGGGGTAGAAAAAGATATACCATGGAAATGGAAACCAAAAACAAGGAGAAGTAGCTATTCTTATATCAAGCAAAATAAACTTTAAAACAAAAAACATTAGAAGAGACAAAGAAGGCCACTGTATAAAGATAAAGTGTCTATACAGCTAGAAGATATAGCAATCATAGATATATATACACCCAATACTGGAGCACCCAGCTATATAAAGCAAACACTCTTAGAACTAAAGAAAGAAATAGGCCCTAATACATTAATAGTGGAGAATCTGAACACCCCTCTCTCAGTATGAGACAGATCTTCCAGGCAACAAATCAACAAAGAAACACAGGATTTAATCTACACCCTAGACCAACTGGACCTGGCAGATATATACAGAACATTTGAAACAAAAAGTTGATTTTTCAAGAAGATAAATAAAGTAGACAAACCATTAGATAGATTAGGAAAAAAAAAAAAGAAGAGAGAAGATCCAAATAACGAAAATCAGAAATGAAAATGGAGACATTACAACTGATACCAGGGAATGCAAAGAATCATTAGAGACTATTATAAACAACTGAATGACAACAAATATGAAAATCTGGATGATATGGATAAGATTCTAGACACATACAAACTACCCAGACTGAACCAAGAGGGGATAGAAACCTAACAGACCAATAACAAGAAATGAGATTGAAGCAGTAATTAGCAATCTTCCAACAAAGAAAAGTCCAAATCTGGATGGCTTTACAGCGAAATTCTACCAAACTTTTAAAGAGGAGCTAGTAGCAATTCTCCTCAAACTATTCCCAAAAATTGAAGCAGAAGCTACTCTCCCAAACTCATTCTATGAGGCCAACATAACTCTAACACCAAAACCAGATAAAGACACAACAACAAAGAAATTTATAGTCCAATATCCTTGATGAATATAGATGCAAAAATCCTCAACAAAATATTAGCAATCAGAATACAGATCAAAAAAATTATACACCATGATTAAGTGAGATTCATCCCAGGGATGCAAGGATGGTTCAACATATGAACAACAACAGCATACATCACATCAACAAACTCAAGATCATATGATAATCTCAATAGATGCTGAAAAAGCATTTGACAAAATTCAACATTCGTTCATGATAAAGACTATCAACAAATTAGGTATAGACACTCAGACCAGTGGAACAGAATTGAGAACCCAGAAATCACCCCTCAGGCTTACAATCATCTGATATTGGACAAAGGCAACAAAAATCTACACTGGGGAAAAGACTTCCTCTTCAACAAGTGGTGCTGGCAAAATTGGATATCCATATACAGAAGAATGAAACTAAATATGCACTTCTCACCATATACTAAAATTAACTCAAAATGGATTAATGACTTAAGTATAAGACCTGAAACTGTAAAATTACTAAGGGAAAATATAGGTGAAACACATCAGGAATTAGGTCTGAGAACAGAATTTATGAACAGGAGCCCGAAATCACAAGCAGCAAAAGAAAAAGTAAACAAATGGGACTACATCAAACTAAAAAGCTTCTGCACAGCAAAGGAAATACTCAACACAATGAAACAACAACCTACATTGTGGGAGAAAATTTTTGCTAACTATGCATCCGACAAAGGACTAATATACATAATATACAAGGAACTCAAGCAATTACACAGTAAAAAAACAAAAAACCCAATTAAAAAATGGGCAAAGGAGCTGAAAATGTCTATTTTTCAAAGAAAGACATACAAATTGCCAACAGGTACATGGAAAAATGCTCAACATCACTAGTCATCAGGGAAATGCAAATTAAAACTACATTGAAATACCATCTCACCCCAGTTAGACTGGCTATAATCAAAAAGATGGTCAACAACAAATGCTGGTGAGGGTGTGAAGAGAAGGGAATGCCCCTGCACTGTTGGTGGGACTGTAAATTATCAGAGCCACTATGTAAAAACCATATGGAGGGTCCTCAGACAACTACAGATAGATCTTCCATATGATCCAGCAATCCCACTTCTGGGTATATATGCAGAGTAATGGACATCATCATGTTGAAGGGATACCTGCATTCCCATGTTGATAGCAGCTCTGTCTACAATAGCCGAGACATGGAACCAACCTGAATATCTATTGACGGGTGATTGCATAAGGAAAATGTGGTACTACTCTGCCATAAAAAAGAATGAAATACTCCCATTTGCAACAACATGGGTGAACCTGGAGAAACTTATGTTGAGTGAAATAAGCAAAGCACAGAGGGATAAATACTGCATGTACTCACTCTTAAGTGGGAGGTAAGAGAGAAAGAAGGAAGGAAAGAAAGTCCACAGTGGTGCATTGGATTTGCAGATGTAGAGAACATACCTTGGGATACAAAGCAGAGTGTGGGGGGGAGGAGGGTTAGGGGAAGGAGAGAGAGGTAGAAGAGAGTTGGGTGGGGGATATGAGGTACAAACACAATTTGTTGTAAAGTGCATGCTGCCAGTATGGATCTGGCCTTCACATCTTGGGTATGAGGGGTGACAATCAGCTNCACAGAGGGATAAATATTGCATGTACTCACTCATAAGTTGGGGGGTAAGAGAGAAAGAAGGAAGGAAAGAAAGTCCACAGTGGTGCATTGGATTTGTAGATGTAGAGAACATACCTCGGGATACAAAGCAGAGTGTGGGGGGGAGGAGGGTTAGGGGAAGGAGAGAGAGGTAGAAGAGAGTTGGGTGGGGGGTATGAGGTACAAACACAATTTGTTGTAAAGTGCATGCTGCCAGTATGGATCTGGCCTTCACATCTTGGGCATGAGGGGTGACAATCAGCTTTGTATCTCATGAATATTCATAACCAATAAAATAACATAGGAATATTCTGTTAATTCTGATCTCATATATCCTTGGCTATAATAACTTAACTGGTGTGCATATTAGTACAATTTCTGTCTTGGAAAGATTCATTTAGGACAGAATCACCATGGTGACTCAGTACCTTGATATAAACCAAAACTCATCTGAATTCATCCCATTCTGTACTATTTTGTGTATTACACTGGTGGTGCAATATAGGACCAAATCTTTTAACTTCAGTGGACTTTGAATTGCAGAGAGTCATTGTGCACCATCTTAATATTTCAAGTTAGATGTTTTGTGATACAAAAGGCACAGCAATTTCTTTATAACATTGGCTTGAAGGATCAGACTGAACAGTACTGCAGTCAGCTTTAATAAAATGTAATTGCATTTGGACGTTAATAAATTATATCTGTTATGATGAGTTCTATACTTCATAAGACAGGTGTTAAATAAGTGAACATACTTATCCCAAGAAAGAATATCTCCTGAGCCCCTGTTGAAATTACAAAGGTTCAGAGACGCTTCATTTATAGGAAACTATAGTTGACCAAATTAAAAGGAGTAAATGAAGGGAAATCCAAAACTACCTTGGGCTTTGAGATTGCATTGGCCTAGTTCCAGCTACTTACTGAGGAGTCTTGGGAAAATCTCTTAAGTATAATTATCCCAGCCTTTTCACTGGCAAAATAGAGATTATAATATCTCATAAATTTCATGTTAAAATTTTTAGAAGAGCCAAGTAAAGCCTGGTGTCTAATAGACGTTCAGTAAAAGAGTTAACGGCAGTAAGAATTAAGTTAACAGTGGTCATGTTAAGCATAGCAGCAATATAACAATCAGTCATTGATTTTCATAGTTCCAATATGCTTGAATTTTTTGCCACTGTTTAACTAAACATAAATAACACAGTTGTCCCAACAACGTGGTTCCAATTTCAGTTATTACAGTATAGTAATTGTAATTGCACAAAATATAAACTTTGTTATTGAATCTTTGGTTCACAAATCACAAATAACAGATGCACATCGTAATTATTGCCCAATCACATCTCCTCCTCTGTCTATGACTGGTCCCTGCATCTCTGTTATTCATTCACACACAGACAACAAGGCATCTAGTCCTACTGCCTCCTTGTCTTTTAGAGACAAAAGCACATAACATTATGCAAAAATGAATAATCAAAGAAGGGAACCGGTCAACAAAAATGAAAGTGAAGCAAACAAAAAACAATCAACCAAAAGTAAAATATAAATAAATGTAAATGGAGTTATGGCTAATTTTGGAAAAGTTAACATTACTGCCATTCAAGAGACTCCAGTCATGAAGTCAGAGGAAATGAAGAAAATGCTTGTGACAAAGAGAATGAAGATGCCTCAGATGAAGTGACACTGGAAAAAGAAACAATAAATAATTAACAATTCACATTAAAGAAGTTCATGCAGATATTTCATGATGGTGAAAGCACAAAGGATAAAATGTTGAAAGTTGATTCATTCTTCAACTTTCAATGCCAAGTCATTGAAGAGATGCTCACTCCATATTGTAATTTATTCAACAAGGAGAATAAGGCAAGCAGCATTCAAACTACTATATATAAGGGTTTTTTTTTTTTTTACAAACTCTTGTTCATGTTTCTAATGTTTTTTTAATATTATTTAATATTTATATTTTTATTGGTTATGAATATTCATGAGATACAAAGCTGATTGTCATCCCTCAGTCCCAAGGTGTGAAGGCCAGATTCATACTGGCAGTGTACCCATTACCACAAATAGCATTTGTACCTCCGTCCCCCACACAATTAACCTCAACCTCCCTCCACCTCCCTCTTTCCCACACAATCCACTTTGTTTCCCAAAGAATGTTCTCTCCCTCTGCAAGACCAACACACCACTGTGGTCTTTCCTTCTTTCTCTTTTAGCTCCCACATATTTTTTAACACACAGTGTGCTAAATAAATATGTTTCATTATTTTTTATTTCCCTATAAATTCATAACAGACAGTAAGAAGGTTTTTAATGTTATAGCATCTTTAAAGGTCATAAAACAATCATAATTGCTCCCACTGATCATTAATATTATTTTGCACGGTTGCAGCATATAGTCACTTTTGTGGTTCTAGACTGCCATACAAAGTGAGGACTACCTGTATTCACTTTGAGAAAAGACTACTGTATGTCTTCCCTCCTCTGCATATTTCACCTAAATTCCACTGGAAGTGTAGAACTTTACTTCCCAGGATTGAAGATGTGCACATCCCTTTAGGCTGTGTTTGGAAAGGTTGAAGAGGAGACAAAGAACAGAGGGTATGAGGCCAAACACGAAGAATTGCTAAGAACCTATTACGGCAACAGGTAGTCTATTCTCAAGGTTTGCATCCCACACTCTCCTCTCCCTCTCTCACTTCCCTAAATATGCAGTCTTTGATAACTAAAAGACATGTAAATTATGAAAAGAAAAGGCACGCTATAATTTGTACAATTGTTCTTTAAAAAATAGAAACAATGATGAGGAGGACAATGTATTGAATCTAAATAAATCTCTCTGCTGTGCAAAATTACTCTCTTCAATATACTTTGTAGTTCTCTGATGTCCCCAGGAATTGTGTTAGAAATATTGTGTAGAATAACCCAATTCTCTAAGCTTGCTAACCATAATAAAGTTATAATAAGGGTAGCGTGTCAACCAGAATAATATTTCCATTAATTTTTGTCAATTCAAGTTAATCATATTGTTATATTTTCTTTAGAGTAGATTTTTAATCTTTTTATTTACTGGTATTGCATGTGATACAGAAAATTCAGAGAAGAATGAATATATTCTCAGGTTCTAAATGGCAGGCAGCTGGATAAGTAATTATTATAAATGACACTCATACTAGAATTACAGGTAGGTAAAAGTTTTGTTGAACAGTCACAGAATAAATGGACCAATAAAAGGTTATATATATATATGTATATATATATACGTGTATATATATACACACACACACATATATATCTTAAATAAATATATTGTGGAATAGTTTCATTTTAAGAGATGTATTGAATTTTTTTTTCTGGATCTGTCAATTTCTTTTTTTTTTTTTTTAATTTTTATTTTGTCAATATACAATGTAGTTGTATATTGGGGTTTTATGGCCCATCACCGAAACCTCCCTCCCTCCTCCCTCTCCCCCCTCCCACCCAAGAATTTCCTTTCCGTTTGCTTGTTGTAACAACTTCAAAAGATTGTAGTTGTTATATCTTCTTCTCCCCCCCCCCCCCCCGGATTTCTTTTTTGTGTGTGTATGTGAGTGAATTAATTAATTTATTTTTAGCTCCCACCAATAAGTGAGAACATGTGGTATTTCTTTTTCTCTGCCTAACTCGAGATGTATTGAATTTTAAGAAAAGCAAGGAAACTATGAGGGAAGACATAAACCAACATTCTTCTCTTCTCACATACTAAGCATAAGGAAGATTTCATTTCATACTTTTAGTTGGTTGAGGACAGAAACATTTTTTTTAATCACTCAATTTCAATTCATTCAGTAGAAAACTTTTCTGAGACTTAGTTTCAGGAGTTGCAAATTAAGGAGAATTAAAGATAGTTTAAGTGTTGTTATTTTGATTATAAAAAAAAATGTATGAGAACCTTCTAGCACATCTAGATAGGTATATTGAGTCAGACTGGCTTTGAATTAAACTTTTTTAATTCCTTACTTTGCAACTTAGCTATTAGATTTTGATCTATTTCTTGCAATAATTACTGGCTGTGCACTGAGTTGAGGTTATTTTACCCAACACTAACTAGCTATGGGATTTGACACAAAATATTTAACATCTCTGTGAGTTAGTTTCTCCTTATGTAAGATACAAAAATACCACTACATAACACATAAGTTTTGGTAATTGTTCTCATTTAATTCAATGAGATAATACATATAAAGCACTTAGAGCAATACTTGGCATGAAATAAGAAGACCTTTCATTCATATAACAAAAAATATTGAGTACCTACCATAAATAAGGAATTGGGTTAAGTGCTGGAGATCTAACAGTGAACAAAACGAAGTCATTCCACTCAAGTAGTTCACTATGGGGAGACAGACCTATAAAATATTTTTTAAGATAACTTATACATATACATGGGGTTCAAAGTTCACTTTCAATAGTTGTGTATGATGTGTGATGGTCAGATCAGGATAGATAGCTTATTCATCCTCGCAAGATATAATCATTCTTAGTGTCCAAAAACCAATTTCTCATTAACCCTCCACCCTCTCCCGCCCTTCCCCTTTTCCACCTCTAGTAACCATACTTCTTTTCTCTCCTATTCATTTATTTATTGAAGCTTCTTAGGTTTAATTTATTTTATTTAGTTGAAACACTTGCTTGTACATATTTGTGAAGTACAGAGTTGACAATCAATACTTGTATATAATATGTGATGATCAAATCTGGATAATTAGCATATTCATCATTACAAACGTAATCATCTTTTGTGTCCGTTAATTAATGTCTCACTGACCTGCCTCCCTCTCCTCCTTTCCCACCTATAGTAACTATAGCTCAGTTCTCTCCTGATAGTTCAACATATTATTGCAATTGTTGTTTGTTTGTTTATTAGATCCCACTTTCTTTTTTTCTTAGCACAAGCTTATAAGTGATGACATACATTACTTCTCTTTCTGTCTGTCTTATTTAATTTAACAAAATTTTCTTCAAGTTCATCCATGTTGCTGCAAATGATGAAATTTCATTCTTTTTTATAGCTAAGTGGTATTCAATTGTTTATATATATCACATTTTTCTTATCCAGTCATCCATCAATAAACATGTAGGTTAGTTCCATATTTTGGCTGTTATAAATAGAGGTGCAATAAATCACACACTTGTTTACTCCTATCAAAAGTCATCCATGGAAGGGATCAATATGAATTCCTTTTACATACATAATGGAAAAGACAGCTCCCACAGTCTCACATAACAAGAGTTTATCCATACCCATAATTCCTTATCTACTAAGGGCCATAAAAGGAACTTTAACAATTGTATACATCATTTTTATAACATTGAGCCAAAATATATAATAATCACTGTTATTTACTGTTTTAGATGAGCTAACTGTATGATAACCCTCTTTTTGCCCATTAAATGCTGTGCCTGAAAACATACTTTAAACTAGAAGTGTGTGAAATTCTGTGACCTATCTGAACAACTTTATGTGATTTCAATCATTCAATTTCTTCCATAAATGTTAATTTATAACACACTATGTACCAGGAACTGTTCTAAATTTAGAGTACAGAACCCTCTTTGGTATTCTTTTATTCTCAAATATACAAGTCATAGTCATTAGGGGCTTCACCCTGAAGCATGTGGCTTTCACAGTAGGCTGATAGAAAAAACTTAGGGCACATCTAGAAAGTCTATAACTTATTTTAGCTGTGAAGCTAGGACATTTGTTGCTTTTCCTCCCATAGATTTGTCAACCCTCTTCCCCTGGGGGATGGAGCTGCAAAAGATTACTCAAAGCCCATCTTTTTTGAGAAGTGAGGAGCCCTGAAGTGGTTAATCTCCTGGAACCCTCAAAAGAGAGGCATTCCTTTCATTTGGGAAATTAACCATGAATTGGGATTCTCTTCCTGTTTTTATTCTCCAGACCAGGAAGTTACAGGAAGAGAGCATAGGTAGCATTATAGTTTAACAATATAGGCTGGTAACATTCAGTAAAACAAGCAAAGTGACATTCCATAAGGCAATTTAAGTGATCCACCAACAAAAGCTTGATCTTAGCAAACATTACTTATCCCTACAGCAGATTCCCAGTATCTTTACATATCTATCAGTAACTTGTCTGTCTTTGAACCAGCAACCTTGTTGTGTTACAATTTTTATCTTATAACAGAGACTATATAGCCTGGGGAAAGTTTCCTGTTTTTTTAAGGTCAACATTTTACATGCACTTTTAAGAAGTTAGCTTAAACCTGAAAGTACAAGAAATAGGCCCTGTGAAATATATTTGCTTTATATTATACTCCACATCTCCCCCATTTTATTTATTTAAAAGAAAAAGCAAAAACTATAGAATAGGGTTTTACAGTTAAGACAAAAAGCATTTTTTTAAAGCAAAGTTAGTGTCATGCAGCATGGCAAGTCCTTTTAATTTACTTCAGGTGAGGACTGATGATGTCATTGTCTTCCAGAGCTGTTACGCAGGCATAATTCCAGATGCTGTGAATTGAGGTGTAATTACCAGTTGTCAAAACTCTGGAATGGGATTTTGTTACATATAATAAATGAATCCAAAGAGTTTGTTAGTGTTTAACTGTCCAGGACATTATTATTTTTAAAGGATACAATCTTTTGTAAAATTTTTGATTAATTACAAATCTTTTGTTTAAGAACAGGATGTCTCATCCAAGTTACAAACACCCTCCTTAAGGCTGAGAAAATTTAGAGAACTGCTTTTGTAGAGAAGATGTTATTTCCCCCTTAATGATCAAGGCAATCTTTATAAAAGCATTGATGATCAATATCTTGATTGAAAAGGTCTTACTCTTTTTTGTATAGATCTCTTGGTGCTGGGAAAGCTGATTTTTAGGATGTCTTGTCCCACGTCAGGGGAAAAGATGAAGCAGCAGTTAGGCCAACTCAGGGCAACATGAAAGAGGGGTCAGCAGCTTAGAAGAGACATGCTATCTTATAAGCAAAGTTTTAAATTATATCCTGTTATAAAGAGAGAGAGAGTTAATTTTCATTGAACTTATAAAAATAGCCACATTGCCATAGTAATCATGAAGGTACTTAAAGTTATTAAACTTTTTGTGGTGATCAAATCGGGAGAAAACAAACGCTTTACGTTTGTTTTAAATGATCTTTTACCAAACTGTTGTCAGTTATAGATAGCTTAAGAGAGAAAGAGACATTTTTTAAATCTGGAGAACAAAACATTTAGAGAACCAGCTGTGTTTTAAAGTAAGGAAACTGTAAAAACCCATAATTCTTTTTAATTAGTTCACTTAATACCTATTGTTGTTTTGAATTTTGTGAACAATTTCAAAAACATATTAGTTTTTTTAATTAGAATTTTGGGAATTTAGTTTAAAGCGATGAACTTAAAGTTTGTCAGAAAACAGTACTTATCAGAGTTTTTTCATGAAACATTTGAAGACATAACATTTTAAAATTATAATTGAACCAAGATTATGACCAGCAGCGTATATATCAAGACACAGATTTTTAAGAACCTAACATAATTTTGGAACACATATTAATAACATTTTATTACTGACAA
This sequence comes from Galeopterus variegatus, assembly GCF_000696425.1. NCBI lineage: Eukaryota > Metazoa > Chordata > Mammalia > Dermoptera > Cynocephalidae > Galeopterus > Galeopterus variegatus. The sequence goes on from NW_007734518.1 coordinate 71,485, forward strand.
TGCTTTCTCATATAGTTTATCAAATAAGCCAATTAGTTTTGATACATCTTTTATATATCCTTTGAGAAGCTCCAGGGCCCTTGAAACTCCTCCAAGTTAGTTTAAGTTAAAATGTTGAGCTTTCAGAATTTGGTTTCAGAAAGTTTTGTCAAATAACAAAAGCTTTAAATCATTTAGTTGAATAAGATTACAAATTACTACAAAAAATAAAACCAAAGTGACAAATGGTTTCAAAGGCAGAGAGCACAAGAACTTATCATGAAATAAGTTTTTTAAACCTGTATCTAAAGTACAGAGAAAATCTTTTACGACTTTATATTAAGAGCAGTTAAGCAAAAAGACCTTTAGTAATCCTGTTTGATTAGTAAACCCAGTCAGTGATGGGTACTGATAAGAACATTTTTACACATACAGGTTAGTAAATAGGTGTCCATTTGTCAGAGCAGATTACACAAAGCCCACCTTAAGTTTTAGCTATTTTTACCAAATAAATATTTATGGTTTTGCAGCTAAAACACTTGCCATATTAAATCTATACCCTTATCAGTTAAAGTAAACTCGGGCCTATGTGATATTGGGCATAGTTTTTTTTTGTTTTTTTGGTTTTTTTTACTAGCCATTTTGGGTCCCAGGTTTCCACGTGGCATTTAGAGCCAAGTGGAATCCAGATAGGCAGAAGGCAGTATTCACTATCTATGTCTAAAAGATATTGTTTCTCCAACCATGGCCAGGAGGCAGAGCTGAGATAATAAGGAGACATATTGACCTAGAGACAGATTTAGGTAAAAGGTTTAAATCAAATTTTGAAAAATATATTTGTTTTGTTAAAACTTTAGAAAATTTGTCAAGTGAACTTGAAAAATATACTTATTTATTTGATGAGCGCACATTAATTGTAAGCCAATTTCGTACCATGTAGACACACAAACACACCTAGAGACGTGAACATATAGCCATAATATACAGCTTTCATATGCATATATGCAGACACAAACAACAAGAACAAATAAGGATCTTATGGGTTTTGTTTAAAATGTAATAAAAATGCTCACTAGTGAAAAGGACAGTCAGGTTTAGATTGTGTTGTGTTTTTTTTTTAAAGACATTGGTGAGGCCTCACTCTGTTTTAAAGAAAGCAAGGTAACATATTTACATTGTAAAGCAAAGTATGCAAGCCTTTTCAAGAAAATGCAGAGATTTTCTTCCTTTTAAGAAAATAGCATAGAATTTTACCGTAGGCTTTTGTGAAGAAATACATAGATGAGACTAGAAGAGAATTTAGAAGTCTGTTTAAGATAACCAAGTGGATGCCAAAAAATTTGAGACCATCTAGTTAAAACAGGTAGACTTTAGTCTAGTTTTTGTTTCTCAAATGGGTTACTGAGCTCAAGAGCTGAGCCACCAATCAGAAATGAAACCATTTGACTCTTGAGCTTTTTAGGAGAAAAGCAGCTGACCCAAAAGGGGTCTGGTTGGCACCATGGCTGCTTTTCTTCATAAACCCCCAGAGTCTTCAGCAGAAAAGAGTAGCACATGCAGTTAAGAAAAGAACCACTGCTTTTAAGAGAGAAGAGAAGCATTGTGCAGATAAGGAATAAAAGCATTGTCAGACAACACCAACACTGCAAAGAAATATTAACTTCTTTTACTTTAGATAGGCCAATTTAGAGTTCTCTCAGTCACTGGCAAAGATTGTTTTATCCTTTTTTGGTGACATAAACATATCTTGGATAGGTCTCAGAGTGACTTGACATAGATTCCTAATTGTTAGGTGGGAAGCCTTAATGAGACCCATTGCACAATTAACCAGTGACCAATTTGTTTCCAAATTTCTATGGTAAGGCTCCCTTCCTTGAGGTATCAAGGACATGGCTGTTTGATATCCACTAACAGTTTTACAAGATGCTGTAAAGTTACTTACAGCCTGTTGCTTTAAGGAGACATCGGAGTTGTAATGTATGTTCAGTCTCCCCTTTTGTTAATGAATTATCCATTTTTTAAAAGTAAAGAAAGGGAAAAATACCTTCAGGGTTGAAAAGACCTAACTTTGACCCACCACAGGCATGCAATCGTTAATCAAAAGACAACCTGTGTTCCCTTATGGGGATGTGTCTCCCTTTAATGGGACTCCCTTGCTGGGATGAGTCGGACATCCTTTTCCTCTCCAATGCTTGGCAGGTCAGTCTCTGATCCATGGAGAACTTCCTCACATGGGGCACCATTTTGTTGTTTTGTCTCCCATGGATTTGTCACCCCTCTCCTCGTAGATGACGGAGCCAGAAAAGATTACTCCAAGCCCATGTCCTCAGAGCAGTGAGAAGCCCCAAAGTGGCAAACCTCCCAAAACCCTCAAGAGAGAGGCATTCCTTTCATTTGGGAAATTAACCATGAATTGGGATTCTCTTCCTGTTTTTATTCTCCAGACCAGGAAGTTACAGGAAGAGAGCATAGGTAGCATTATAGTTTAACAATATAGGCTGGTAACATTCAGTAAAACAAGCAAAGTGACATTCCATAAGGCAATTTAAGTGATCCACCAACAAAAGCTTGATCTTAGCGAACATTACTTATCCCTACAGCAGATTCCCAGTATCTTTACATATCTATCAGTAACTTGTCTGTCTTTGAACCAGCAACCTTGTTGTGTTACAATTTTTATCTTATAACAGAGACTATATAGCCTGGGGAAAGTTTCCTGTTTTTTTAAGGTCAACATTTTACATGCACTTTTAAGAAGTTAGCTTAAACCTGAAAGTACAAGAAATAGGCCCTGTGAAATATATTTGCTTTATATTATACTCCACATCTCCCCCATTTTATTTATTTAAAAGAAAAAGCAAAAACTATAGAATAGGGTTTTACAGTTAAGACAAAAAGCATTTTTTTAAAGCAAAGTTAGTGTCATGCAGCATGGCAAGTCCTTTTAATTTACTTCAGGTGAGGACTGATGATGTCATTGTCTTCCAGAGCTGTTACGCAGGCATAATTCCAGATGCTGTGAATTGAGGTGTAATTACCAGTTGTCAAAACTCTGGAATGGGATTTTGTTACATATAATAAATGAATCCAAAGAGTTTGTTAGTGTTTAACTGTCCAGGACATTATTATTTTTAAAGGATACAATCTAAGAAATAGGCCCCGTGAAATATATTTGCTTTATAGTAAATTCCACAGACATTTCCTAGAGTTCCAATGTCCAGGGGAATTCAGCACACTTTAACCCTAGATGCCACTGATCTTTAAGCTGTGACCATTTTCTGACCTAGTGTGTAGAGTGTAGTGGCTCAAAGGTTCTGAACAGAAATAATCATGATTGTCAGTACCTCATACCTCAGTATATTGTTTGAACTGAAACAGAACTTAAGACACTGACTGGAGGATAATATCAAGGTCTCTAATGGGAGGAAACAATGGGTGCATATCAGGGACCCAACTAAGTAGGTGGTGTATAAGAGTAAAACAGAAGTGTCTCTAGGGTGTCACCTTCAGGATATCAAGGCACTTGCACTAGGTATTAATATTGAGATTTAATTAAAAGTAGCAATAGTTGCTTGTGCTTTGGGGGTCATATTCACGAAGTCTGTACCCACTCCTACTTCCTAAAGTGTTTTTCCTATGTTTTCTTTAAGGGGTTTTATTGTTTCAGGATGTATATTTAATTTTTTAATACATTTTGATTTTGGTATATGGTGAGAACTACTTTGAGATACCATCTCACTCCATTTAGGGTGGCTAATATCCAAAAGACTGAGAAGATAAATGCTGATGAGTTTGTAGAGAAAAAGAAACTCTCACACACTGTTGATGGGACTGCAAAATGGTGCAGCCTTTATGGAAAATGGTACGGAGGTTCCTCAAAAATTACAATTACAGATTAAACAATTACAGATATATATTCCATATGACCTAGCTATTCCACTGCTGGGAATATACCCAGAGGAATGGAAATCATCATGCCGAAGGGATACCTGTACTCCAATATTTATTGCAGCACGATTTACAATAGCCAAGAGTTGGAACCAGCCCCAATGTCCATCATCAGATGAGTGGGTAAGGAAACTGTGGTATGTCTACACAATGGAATTCTACTCTGCTATAAAAAAGAATGAAATACTACCATTCACACAACATGGATGGACTTAGAGAAAATTATATTAAGTGAAACAAGTCAGGCACAGAAAGAGAAATACCACGTGTTCTCACTTACTTGTAGGAGCTAAAAAATAAATAAATAAACACACAAACAAATAAAGGGTGTGGGGGAAGAAGACACAAAAAATAAAAATAAAAATAAATAAATAAAAGTAGCAATAGCTTGGAAGGCGGGGCCAGCCCCATGGCTCACTTGGGAGAGTGCAGCACTGATAGCGCTGCAGCCATGGGTTCAGATCCTATATGGGGAAGGCTGGTGCACTCACTGGCTGGGTGTGGTGCAGAGGGCACCGATCCAGGGGTTGCAATCCCCATACCATTCAAAAAAAAAAAAAAAATAGCTTGGAAGGCATTAGAATTCTCATGAATATATCTCAAGATTTTACTAACAAAAGTACTTAGAAAATACAAGTTAGCCAGATGGTAGAATAAGAAGGTGAACAAAAAACAATAGCACTAAAAACACTCAGATTGCAGTAGAAGGACTGTAAATGAGGAAATTCCTTTGGCTGTCTCAAAGGCACTTCAACATGAGATAAAATAAATTCATGAACTCTATTTTCTGTACTAAAGATCAGTCCACTAGTGTTCACTAGATCATACCACAATCTATCCACCCAGTCTTTCAAGCTAGAAATCCAGGATCCATCCTCAACACCTCCATTTCAGTCCAAAACTCAATCCACTAAGAAATACTAATAATTTTAATTTTCAGGTATCTATCCTTCTGTTCCATTGCCATTATCTTCTCTCTACTAAGGTTATCAACATCTCTCTTTTAATCTACTTCACTGCATTATAGTCAGCTGATGTTTTTAAAATGTTTATTGGACTATGACACTCTTCTGCTTAAAACTAATCAAGAACTCCAACTCCCTAATGCTGTAAGAATAATGAGTCAATTCTGGACATAGTGTTATTTTCATGTTACTGTCTCATCTCCACTACAGTCTCATTCTGCCCCACCTGAACTCCAGTTACCCAAGTTTTTTCAGTTTCTCTAAAATTTCTACACACACACACAATGTTTGGCTTAGAATTAAATATAATAATTTTAAAAAGAGAAATAATTCTCTATAAATTAGGGATTAGAGAAACAGGAAAGTCATGTGATAATCACTTAATGGAATTATATAACCAATGAAAAAATTTACTTCCAGCAGTGTTGTTATAATAGCAAATGAACAGCAACCAGGAGAGTGGTGAAATAAATTATGATATATCCAAAAAAGAATACTATGTGGCAATTAAAAACGATGCTATATAGAAAGTTTCTCAATTCTTAATTTGCATACAGCTGCTCAATATATTATTAATATGCAAATCCTGACTGAATAGAACTGGGGTGGTGCCTGAGATACTGTATTTCTAACAACTAACTGATACTCATGCTGTTGGCTCCACAGACTGCATTTTTAGTAGCAGGGCTATAGAAGTATGTGCAATATATGAAAATATGTTTATGAATTTATTATTTAGTAAAAAAATCTGATTTAAGTATAATATATATTATAAAATCCTATTTTTACTAAAATATAGATTAATAGTGTTAAATGAAAGTAGACACATGGTAAATGTTAAAATTGTTTTTGATCATGGGGGCTTCCAGTTTCTGGTTAAGATGGTGGAATTGTCCCCAGCATTACTTCCTCCCACAAATCAACCAATTTACAATAATTAAAAAGCAATCACAGCAAAGCTGGGCCTCTAGAGATCAGGGGAAGAGGAGGAGAGACCTACAGAGTACATGAAGGCAGGAGAAGCCATGATGAGAGAAAGAAAAAATGCATGGACCATTTCGAGTCCTGGCCACTTCAAGGCTGGAGTTGCTGAGCACGTGCACCAGAATCTGGCAAAAGCCACAGCTATGCCCTCTGGATGAAGTTGCCTGGAGGCTGCAGTGGAGAAGAGGGCCTTGTTGGCCCCCAGGTCAGGAAGACTACTAATATGGTTCCCATGGACCCACATAGGACTGAAGAGCCACAACAACTGAAAAAAAAAGGGGGCCACTCAGAGGCCAGTGAGTCTTCTCAAGGGACTGACACAGGGCCCGTCCCATGGAAAGTGTTTGGAGCATAGGCAGTGGGGGAAATGACCCCACCAGGGGAACACTGGGGCACAGCAAGGACAGCTGATCTGCTCCCCAGTCAGTGCAGTACCACTCAGTGGATACCGGTGAGGAATATAGAACTGCAGGGATGCGGTTTACTGAAAAGACTCAGGCCCAGACCAGAATTTCTACACAACCCAGGTGTACCAGATCTCACAAGACCTGGAAGTACCTATAAAGTCAATCATTAAAATCTGAGCTGCACAAAAGGCCTTCCGTAGGGAATCAGCAGCAAAGCAGCAATTTAGCTCAACCACA
>NW_007734518.1:78619-83659 GCF_000696425.1 Galeopterus variegatus
TTTGATATTAACTAGTAAAGGTCTCACATCACCAAAGAACACCTATAAAACCTAGAAGGAGCAGAAGTCCCCTGGGATACCAACCCAGGGTGGGAGGAGGGCTTGGGGCCTCAGCCATGCCCCCGACACCCACAACCAGCCCAGCAATGACCACAGAGCTGCTGTTAGAAACACCCTTGGCTCCCTAGCTGGGGCTGTGGGGGGCGAGGGCTTCAGCCACACCCCCTGACATCTGCACCCAGCCCTGCAATGACCAAGCCACCAAGGGAGGTCCCCTGGTCTCCCCTGCAGGATTGAGGGGGGTGCCACATGTCTCAATCTTGCCCCTCTTCCTTCCTCCTTTTTCAACCCTATTTCCTTTCTCCCTTCTCCCCCTCCACCCACAACTGTTCTGCAACAGCATCACAGAATGCAAATAATATATATTAATAAATAAATATTTTTTTTAAAAAAAGATTGTGTTTACCTCTACTTTGGGTAAAGTAGTTATGAGCAATTTTTATTTTTTTATTATTCAGTTTTGTTTTCATTTTTTGAGAATAAACTATTATTTGTGGAATAAAACAAAAAATATTTATATGGTAAAAGTAGAAGAAAATCTATGTTTATAATGTAAAATGCAGAATTTAATAAAATGTATATACCCAAGCTCCACATGCTATTTGAACTAAAACCAAAGACAAATGATATGAAGAAAAATTTTGACAAGGGCTATTTCGAGATTTTTTTTAATCTTTCTACTTTTCACAATTTATCACATTTTCTGTAATAAGTTATTATTGCTAACATAATACAAATACTTATTAAAATTATTTTTAATAATTAATAAAAACCCAATAAGAAAGAAAACTTACTATTTTAATTTTTTAATTGTTTTCATTGAAACATTGATTGTATATATTTATGTGGTACAAAGTTGTATTTCAATACATGTACGGGATGTGAAATGACCAAATCATGGTAGTTAGCAAATTCACCATCAAAAAAATTTGTCATTTCTCTGTGATAAGAATATACACTTAAGCTCCTGTCTTCTAGCTATTTGAGAATATACAATAATTACTGTTTTTTATACTTATATCACTAGAACTTATTTTTCCTATCTGTAATTTTCTGTCAATTAACCAAACTCTCATTATCCCTGCTTCCCAGCCTCTAGCAACCACAGTTCTACTCTCTACTTCTAAAATTCAACTTATTTTTTTTCAGCTCCCACATATGAATGAGAACACGTGGTATTTATCTTTCTGTGCCAACATTTCACTTAACATAATTTCTTCCAGGCTCATCCATGTTGCTGCAAATGACAGGATTTTGTTCTTTTTCATAGCTGAGCTATATGTATACACCACATTTTCTTTATCCTTTCATCTCTCGACAGACAGCTAGGTTGATTCTGCATCCTGGTTGTTGTGAATAGTGCTGCAGTAAACAAGAGAGTGCAAATACCTCTTTGGTGTTTTAATTTCCTTTCCTTTGGATACATAGCCAACAATGGGATTGCTGGATCATATGGTAGGTTTTTTTTAGTGTTTTGAGGAACCTCCATAGAGTTTTCCACAATGACTGTATTAATTTACATTCCCACCAGCAGGGTAAAAAGAGTTCCCCTTCCTCTTCATCTTCTGCAACACTTGTTATTTTTTGTCTTTTTGATAATAACCATTCTAACTGGGGTGAGATGGTATATCCTTCTGGTTTTGATTTGCATTTCTCTGATGATTTAGTGATGTTGAACATTTTTTCATATACTTGTTGGCCACTTGCATGTCTTTTTTTGAGAAGTGATAATGTAGATGGACCTGTGGGAACATAACACTAAATAGCTGAGCCTCTTCTAGTAGCATCCTCATAAATGACGATTGTGTAATGATGACAAATAATTATCAAGTTGATCAACAATGCCCGTCAGTAATTAGTAACCTCAAAATGCTTGACTTATTTAACCTTTCAACAATATTTACAGAATAATTGTTTTATTTTGATCTCTGGTAATTCTTCAGAGATGTCCAAAGAAGAATAAATTATTATCCTTGAGTAATATACAAATTCTACTGGAAATCACCAGAAAATAAGCACAAAGTGTGATAAGCAATATAACAGCAATAAGCACAAATTTCTATGAGTGCACAAACAAGAGAGGAACTTTATCTGCCTAGAGTACAGGAGTAAGTGTCAATGTCATGGAGAAGGTGATATTTGGGTTGAGTTTTGAAGAACACGTAGAAGTTTCACTGGTGAAAAAAACAGGAAAAAAGACATTTCAGACAAAAAAATAGCTTATAACTAGGCATCAAGGTATTTTGTGTAGTGAGAGTTTAGGTTAGATAGGTAGTAAAACAGAGATATAAATTAAGATTGGATTGTAATGGAAAAAAAAAAAAAAACTACCCAACTAAATGCCATACTAAATAAACAGGACTTACATTGTAACTACTATGGCATTTTCTACTTTTTTTCTATTAAAAAGGTACTAAGAAACAATTAGTCATGGATAGTAAAGATGTAAATGCAAAAAGAAAGCACCACCTAATTAGACTCATCTGAAATCTGAGAATAGTACTATTGCATTGTTTTGCATTTATACAGTTCTTATCTTTTGCAGGAAACAAAATAATTTTTTTAAATGCTGCCACAAAGGAATCAATTTATTCAATTCATTTATAGGATGTCCAGTAAGTGCTCAGCATAATACCAATTGTTGAATAATTACATAAAATAATCAAACCTAAGATCATGATAAGCCTATATAATTCAGACTGGTTAGTAGTAAGTTTTAAATGCCTGTGGGTCTGCACAAATGTTATGAAATCTATCTGTACTGCTTCTCTAGTTTATTGAGGTCTTGGAGTAGTTTTGTTTGTTCTGTTAATATCACAACACTTTTTCTTGGTTAAGCAGACAGAGTAACTACAGAGCAATTACAGGATGCTGTCTTAAAAGACATGGAAGGAGAAGTTTGCCTAGTATGAATGCTGTGTCTAAGAAATAAATATTGGTAATAATTTTTACAAAAACAAAAAATACTTTCAAAAATACATGTTTTGACAATGTATCCGTCAGTATTAATGCAAAACAACAAGAGCAACTGAAGCATGGCTAATCTAGACAGTGTTTAGCTTGGTGAATTTGCTTCAAGATACAGGTCTTGCTGGTCTTGGCTTCTTACTGTTGGGTGGGTTCAGGTGCTCTTAAGCTTCCATGAACAGCAGGCTACCTGCAGCTAGTTTTTCTTTTAGCAATGGCAAAACTAGAAATTATTAACAAATTGTGGTCCAGAAGGACGTTGTGAAATTATCAAAATCTAAACTATGAAGACCATTGTAAAAACACAGAAAAAGTATGTGACCTATGCAATTAAATAATGATATAAACAGTACCATTGTAACTATGTAAAGATAGTGTATGTGTAACACAATATGTAAAAATTTAAATAAATTGGGTTACACATCTTAAATTATAAAAATATTTTATTAGTCAAACCCATCTTCAAATGATGATATTTATATTCTAAAATTAAACCACTATTTCTCTTGTTTTTTTTCTTTAAATTAGAAATGAAATTAGAATATGCATCTTAAAAATATGAATGGGTCAGAGCTAATAAATGTTCTACAGTTGTTTTCAAGGCAAATTTAAGAAGTTTAGAGAAGAAACACACGTTAGGTAGATAGAACTAAGGAACCTCAATGTCAAGTACACTTCAAATTCCCAGGTGACAATCATAAAATGAAGTTATAAGACTCTGTCTGCACTGATTATGTACTTTTTTTTTATTTTCAGAAAACAAGGGTAATAAAAAGTACAGAAATTATTTCCTAAAAAATTATATATATATATATATATATAAAATGTGTTATCTCATTTGACAATTCAGTGAAAAAGTACTCTACAATTCTTAGTAATAGAAAACATTTGATTGTGCCCAACTTACCGACTTACAGAGAAAATTTCTACTAAGTGAAACTCAGGCATATTGGAACTGTGTCCTTGCTGTGTGTGGCTCAGTTACCAAGCAGCTGTACAAAACGAGATGTTTCCAATATTCAAGAGTTCCAGTTAACACAGGATTGTGTACAATAAAAACTTCCCATATGCCACTTACAACATTGCAGTCTTATGCTGACATAATTTAATTGTAATGAAAAGTACTAATGGTTTAAATCTTTAGAATATTCATTGGAAAAGGTGGCTTAAAAACTAGGAGCCCTTGATAAAATTTGCTTTTAAAATAATGAGGCAAGCTTGTTAAATTAACAATGTGTACATTTTTAATAATGTTTCTTTTTGTTTGTTAAAATTTAAAATAGTGTTTTAATATAAATATTAATAACGGAAACATGGAAAATTTTTTGTAAAATGATACATTATTCAAACAAATGGATCATTCTGTAAGATAATACAACCTGAGATGGTAATGGACCAGTTACAAATTGGCAGTGAGCAATACCCTGGCCGATACGGAAAGAATGTTCAAATGTGTAGAACTATATAAATTATGCAAAATCTACTACACTAATGTGAGCAATTTCAAAGATAATAAAATGAGCTAACAACTCATGTCTAATTAGTAAAGAGACAAGGGACTACTTGAACACTCCATGTAAATGGCCACTGACAGTACTGCAGACACCATTCGCATTTACTCTAATGACAAGGCAATAAAAATGTTGAAGATGCTTTTAAGCAGAATGTACTTATCTGTCAGCACATTGAAATTCTAAAAAGTTTCCAGAGATGGCTATAAAAGTGGCAGTTTTCTATTAATGATGAAAATGTTTATCTCATGGAGAAGATTTTTATGTCATCCCATTTCCTTGTGACGAGGATAAAAATTTACTCAGCAGTTAGTGTTGATTCTATTCCAGTAGCCATTTTGTCTCCAAAAGGTCTGATGCATGAAACAGAAAAGGCTTTGCCAGGCTGCTTTCTGTTAGAGGCATTGCTTATCCACCAGCCTGATTGCATGAAGTATTCATTGGGGACCTGCTAGATCGGGTACTTCCCTCTTCTTAGAAATAATTTATTGGATTCATTTAT
>NW_007734518.1:84496-85216 GCF_000696425.1 Galeopterus variegatus
TGGGGACCTGCTAGATCGGGTACTTCCCTCTTCTTAGAAATAATTTATTGGATTCATTTATTCAAGTATTTTGTGAAGATGACAAGTAACTATATTGAGAAAAAAACAAGTCAAAGACTTTGTAATGAACCATGTGCAGTACACTTAACAAAACATAAATATTGGTAATAACAAATAATTTTTAGGTACCACTGTTACTTAACACTTGAAAATACTAAAACAGAAGATTGTCCTTTCCACTGCAGAGCTTTTCCTAAACAGACATGACCAATATGATTAATGAGTTTAAGAAAAAGAATAGGCAACCAGCACTCTACTCTCTGCTTCTATGAGTTTGACTGTTTTAGATTCCACATATAAGTGCAATCATTTACTATCTGTCCTTCTGTGACAGACTTATTTCACTTAGTGTAATGCCTCTAGGTTCACCCATGTTGTCACAAATGGCAGGATTCTTTTGTTTTTTAAGGCAAATGATACTTCATTTTGTGCTTATACCACATTTTTTAATCCACTCNTTTAGAAACCTCTATTTGTTTTCCACAAAGGCTATACAAATTTACATTCCCATCAAAAGGTACAAAGTTACAGTTAAGCAAGAAAAAATAAGTTGTGGAGATCTATTAACACCATAGTGCCTATAGCTAACAGTACTGTAATGTATACTTAAAATCTGCTAAGAGGGTAAGTCTTATAGCAAGTGTTCTTACCGTGAAAATA
>NW_007734518.1:86454-94542 GCF_000696425.1 Galeopterus variegatus
AAACATGCGTATGTACATACATATATACATATATAAATATAAATTTATGGATAAATACTTAAAAAAAAAAAGTTTTCTAATTGGTCATTGGAACCACATTTCTCAATAACATGTGCCACTTGCAATCACTATTTTTCTGACACCAGAGTATATCCCTTTATTGGACTAAACCTAAGAAAGGAATAAAGGCAAAAGATTTTATCAGGCCTATGACAACTAACAAAATATTTGTAGAGTGTTGTTCTAAAGTAAACTTCCAATTCTGGTTCTGATCTAGTTTGACACCAAGCTTTCTTTTGTTGTTAATCTGATCCTGCCTCATTTTTAAAAACTCTACCATGCTCCACCCTGTTTCCACTCCAGATAGATCACTATCTGGATAATACATAAAGCTAAAATTTGGGTGATTATTAAGAGATACTATAAGTTTACATATATCATTAAATTTAAGCCTTAAATCAAATGTATAATATAGGCATTATTATTATTTTTAATTTAAAGTTATCAGAGCTTAAGAACTTCCATAGCTAGCACAAGATCATACATCTGGAAAGTGATAGAAGCTGAAACCCAGTGTTGGTAATTCTAAATTCCATGGTTTTAAAATGTTTCATGGTAAGCAATCCTTAAAAAAAACCAATTCATTCTTCAGATATAATTACTTTTTATTCAATTTTTAAATAGTTGAAAAATTATTTAATAACAATCTATATTATGCCAGTCACTGTTGTAGGTACTGGGCATAGAGTACTGACCAAGACTGAGAATTTTTCTTTGCTCAAGGACCTTACAATCTATGGGGGCAGGGGGGTGTGAATAGATTATTAGATAGATACAGTAGGTAGATAAATAGATTTGTTGATTTAAATAGTGATAAGAGCTATACAATGTTTTTAAAATAAGGTAATAAAATCAATAGTGATTGAGGTGGAAGGAGATATTGAGGTGGAAGGTGCAAGAACAGTTAAGACTGGTTGATACTGAAAAGGCCCTCTGAATGAGTGATATTTTAAATGAGCCCTGAATGATAAAAATTTAGCAAAGAGAAAATCTTCAGTTATAAGAAACAGTAGAATAGTACTGAAAGAAAATAAACTCTGTAGCTAGACTTTTTATATTTGAAATCTGGCTCTAGAATACAATAGCTCTGGGAATATAGACAAGCAATTCCGTGTCATTTTCCATCAATTTCCTCCTCTACAAAATGCAAATAATAGTAACACCTACCTCACAGGTTTGTTATGATATTAAATGACTTAATTTATAAAAAAAGTTTAGACTAGTAGCTAAATGTAGCTAACACTATAGTAGTGTTAGGTACCGGTACCACCACCACCACCACCATTATCCAAGCAGAATAAATGGCCCTTTCAAGGCCTTAAATCTGGAACAAGTTTGGTGTGGCTGCTACTATTACTATCTCTAAAACTGAGCCAGAACTCTGCAGTGCCTCAGCTCAATCATTTTCCATCCCAGCTTTCCAAGTAAATTGACTTGGAAGAAATATACTAACTAAAGTTTAGTTGTTATTTCCAGTTTCTTGTGCCTAAGACTTTAAAGCTGATAATCACTTGCTTTAAGGAATATAAATAATTTGGAGTTAAATAAATTCATAAGGAATTTCAATATATTAACATTTTGCCATCTGTACTTTATCATCATAGTATTAAAGTACTGAATAGAGATTACATTAGATTTTTAAGTAATATTGGTTCTCAAATATATCAAAATATTAACACAAAAAATGTTTTCTATAGATGTGGATACAAAGTCTAAAGTTCTTATTGGAGTATTATATATTTTTCTATTTCTACCAATTTAATCATAAGAATATACATTCACTCACACATACATTAAGTTAAATTGAAATAATTCAAGACAAGAGTTCAGTGAGCCAACTACACTGGGACACCATTCTTTCTACAATCTTAATGAAAATTTCTGAAAATAATTTATTCTTGTAAAATGCTCACAAATAATAATGAAAAATTAATTAAACTAAAGAAGGCTATTAGTTGTCATCAGACAATTAATGTATGTATTTGTGCATAGTTAGATTAGCTGATATAGAAATAAAAATAAAAAACTGTACAAATCTTTCTTAAACACACAAAAATCACCAGGACTGATATAACAAAACTCTGAAAATCAAAACCTTTGTTTAAGTTCCAATCGCCGACCACAGTGTACTGAGAACAAACCATTAGTGAAACTAACTGTCCTGTGGCTGAATAACTTCATTTAACTGATTAAGAAATATATTAATGACAGTAAAAATATGGAAAAAGGATTTACATTTGAGTGGATTGGATTGTCATTGTCTAATTTTCTATATTAATAGCCTTATCTGCTACCTATTTCCATAGTGTAAAATCTGATTATAGTCATTATATGCATTATAAACATTTTCCTTGGTAGTGGAATTTAAGAAAATTTAAAATATTTTCAATGTGTGCATTAGGGATTGTCTTAGTCCATTTTCTGCTGCCACAACAGAATGCCATAATGCTCTAACAGAATGGGTAATGTATAAACACTAGAAGTTTACTTGGCTCATGGTTCTGGAGGCTGGGAAGGCCAATGGCATAACAAGGTCATCTGCTTGGCCGTCTGGTGAGTTTCATCCCATGGTGGAAGGCAGAAGATGGAAGTGACTGGGTGAAACAGAGAGAGGAAATTGGGTTAAACTCTTCCTTTTATCAGGAGACCACCCAGTCCATAACTAACCCATTCCAGATAACTGACCCACTCCTGTGATAACAGCATTAATCTATTACTGAGGGCAGAGTCTTTAGGATCTAATTACCTCTTAAAGTTCCCACCCCCTCAACACCACTACATTAGGGATTAAATTTCCAACACACGAACTTTGAATGACATATTCAAACCATACCATGGCTCTATTCCTCAACCTGATAAAACTTTTTTTGAAGTTGGTTTAAATTTCCATGCTTGAATTACCTGCAAGGGAACAGACTAAAATGAGAAATCTGTTTTTCCTCAAGTAAAACAAATCATATTACATACTCATTGTGCATAGAAAAATCTCCTAGTTCTCATTAGTAAGAATGAGCATCTTGAGATAGATAGATGGATAGATAGATAGATAGATGATAGATAGATAGATAGATAGATAGATAGATAGATAGATAGATAGATAGATAGATAGATAGATAGATAGACAGACAGACAGACAGACAGGAAATAAGAACCTACTTTGCTTCCTCAAACTCTACCTGAATCCAGAACTTATATAAAATAAGAACTTCCATTTTCAGTTAGCCACTTATTTTTAGGTTATAATGAAGGTGCCTAAACTTGTAAGGGTTTATTTTCTTTTCATGTAATTATTCATTTGATTTAATAATATACTGAAGAAGTGTATAACTATATCATTCACTTGATATAGTCACGTACCATATATATGTTAGTCTGGTTAATTAAAGCAAAATGTTTACCTTTTAAACATTTACTGTAATTTCTTTTTTTTATTTGACAATAGGATACTGAAATCACAGACACAAAATTTTATTTTTTCTCATCAGCGAATGACTTTGAACAACCATTTAGCTTTATTATTAGCCCTGTCCTGTCATCATTACCTTTTCTTCTCCATCCTGAGACAGCACAAGATTGCTAAATAAACTATATTTAGAAAGGAAAGATTAGATAATAGAATATTATTTTTAAATAATTAGCCTCAACTCCTTGTCTTCAATTTCTTTTCCAAAATTGAAACCAATACAAATGTAGCCAATTTTCAGTAAAGAACAAAACGCAATCCTCATGCCCCCAATAGTTACCCAGGTCTTTAACTACAGCTAGATAAATAGCTTTATATATGGATTAAGAAATAAAAATATAAATCTAGAACGTTTAGTACATCCTATTTAAGAAACGTTTTATATTATCTTCAATATTTTTCAATGAAAGAAGTAACAAAAATATTCATGGACAAATAACTGAGTAATCAAAATCATGAGACTGACGTACTTTCATTGCTTTTACATTTACTGTAAACTGAAGAACAGCCATCACCTTTACTCTGCTATTGAAATTATGCCATAAAGATTGAAATACAGAGAATTAATGAACAATTTACAAGGAAGTTGGTATTTCACTTGGAATTGCAGATTGCATTTATCTTCAATCTTTCTTGTTAATAATTGTGTAGAAGTAAAAATCACATTATAATTATTTTTGTGAAAACATACTATTAAATAACCATTATGGATGGAACGTAACTAACTGGAAACCCCATTCTTGAGGGCTTCACCTTTGTGACCTAATCACTCTCAAAGGCCCCACCACCTACAACCATTACACTGGGGGTTAAAATGTCAACATATTAGTTTGGGAGGGGAAGACACATTCAGTCTGTAGCAGTACCTTGTCAAGTACAGGCAAGACAGGAGTAAGCAAGCAAGTAATGGGTATAGTAATGAGTATTAAAATAATAATAGAATACTTGAGGACTGCATAAGAGATGAAAATACAGTTTGAGAGGCAGAGGTTCTAATGTAGTTCACAGCAGCAGTAGAAAGAGTGATACACATACCCAGCACAGCTTAGTCAGGAAAAGAATTCGGTCAATAGTCTAGATTTTATTACTGAAAACACAGACTCATTCAGCTGACATAATTTTCTCTACAGAGAAGACTTTGATTTCTGACTTTGGATAGTAGCACAAAGAGACTGAATTGAATCAGTAGGTAATTAAATCTTTTGCAGCAAAGAGTGGAATTATTAGTACCATTCTTGATAAAGAGTTTAGTGTAAAGTGAATAAAAATGAATGAGACTGTGTAGCACTAGGTAAATTAAGACTTACTATGACCTTTATTAAAGTAAAGCAATATGAGAAAAAGTTGACCTGATCTAGTATCTAAATGAATATGTAGAGGTGAAAGGGAAAGAGAGAATCAAAAACAATTTGAGGTTTGAAAGAAGGATAACCAACCAAAGGATGTTCGTGAGGAAATAGAGAAGGAAGAAGCGTACAGAGCTATTGATAATTCAACTCTGTTCTCAACAAACATATGTAATCAATTATGTTTCAATAAAAAATAGATAAAAATCACGTTTAAAATCAAAGAAAAATAAAGAGAAAGTAGTTTGAAAGAGGACGGGAGCAATCTTGACTTTGAGAGAAATTTAATGTAATACTAAAGTATAATTTAATGAGATAAAAATGCATTCTCCCCTTTAATATAGATTATATGACCACATGGCTTTTTCTTTTATAGTTGCATCATATTGCTTCACTAAAAGAAATTTACAATGAATGAAATATTTGCAAAAATACAAGAGGAGAAGGTTAACCCACTATCAGGCACAAATCCTATATAAGATAATACAAGACAATGTGTGTGAGCTCAAAATAGTAAAAAGATCTAAAAACAAAAGGAGCTTGTAAAAATGTACTTAAAATTAAAAGACTAGCTAAATAAACTAATTAAACAGTTGTGTTTATATAAAACAGTGATACTGGAAATACTGATATNCAGAGTCTTTAGGATCTAATTACCTCTTAAAGTTCCCACCCCCTCAACACCACTACATTAGGGATTAAATTTCCAACACACGAACTTTGAATGACATATTCAAACCATACCATGGCTCTATTCCTCAACCTGATAAAACTTTTTTTGAAGTTGGTTTAAATTTCCATGCTTGAATTACCCGCAAGGGAACAGACTAAAATGAGAAATCTGTTTTTCCTCAAGTAAAACAAATCATATTACATACTCATTGTGCATAGAAAAATCTCCTAGTTCTCATTAGTAAGAATGAGCATCTTGAGATAGATAGATGGATAGATAGATAGATAGACAGACAGATAGATAGGAAATAAGAACCTACTTTGCTTCCTCAAACTCTACCTGAATCCAGAACTTATATAAAATAAGAACTTCCATTTTCAGTTAGCCACTTATTTTTAGGTTATAATGAAGGTGCCTAAACTTGTAAGGGTTTATTTTCTTTTCATGTAATTATTCATTTGATTTAATAGTATACTGAAGAAGTGTATAACTATATCATTCACTTGATATAGTCATGTACCATATATATATGTTAGTCTGGTTAATTAAAGCAAAATGTTTACCTTTTAAACATTTACTGTAATTTCTTTTTTTATTTGACAATAGGATACTGAAATCACAGACACAAAATTTTATTTTTTTCTCATCAGCGAATGACTTTGAACAACCATTTAGCTTTATTATTAGCCCTGTCCTGTCATCATTACCTTTTCTTCTCCATCCTGAGACAGCACAAGATTGCTAAGTAAACTATATTTAGAAAGGACAGATTAGATAATAGAATATTATTTTTAAATAATTAACCTCAACTTTTTGTCTTCAATTTCTTTTCCAAAATTGAAACCAAATACAAATATAGCCAATTTTCAGAAAAGAACAAAATGCAATCCTCATGCCCCCAGTAGTTACCCAGGTCTTTAACTACAGCCAGATAAATAGCTTTATATATGGATTAAGAAATAAAAATATAAATCTAGAACATTTAGTATATCCTATTTAAGAAATGTTTTATATTATCTTCAATATTTTTCAATGAAAGAAGTAACAAAAATATTCATGGACAAATAACAACAGAATAATCAAAATCATGAGACTGAAGTACTTTCATTGCTTTTACATTTACTGTAAACTGAAGAACAGCCATCACCTTTACTCTGCTATTGAAATTATGCCATAAAGATTGAAATACAGGGCCAGCCCGGTGGCGCACTGCTACAGTGCGCCGCTTGAGAGCGCGGTGGTGCTCCCGCCNTTGGTATTTCACTTGGAATTGCAGATTGCATTTATCTTCAATCTTTCTTGTTAATAATTGTATAGAAGTAAAAATCACATTATAGTTATTTTTGTGAAAACATACTATTAAATAACCATTATGGATGGAACATAACTAACTGGAAACCCCATTCTTGAGGGCTTCACCCTTGTGACCTAATCACTCTCAAAGGCCCCACCACCTACAACTATTACACTGGGGGTTAAAATGTCAACATATTAGTTTGGGAGGGGAAGACACATTCAGTCTGTAGCAGTACCTTGTCAAGTACAGGCAAGACAGGAGTAAGCAAGCAAGTAATGGGTATAGTAATGAGTATTAAAATAATAATAGAATACTTGAGGACTGCATAAGAGATGAAAATACAGTTTGAGAGGCAGAGGTTCTAATGTAGTTGACAGCAGCAGTAGAAAGAGTGATACACATACCCAGCACAGCTCTTTAGTCAGGAAAAGAATTCGGTCAATAGTCTAGATTTTATTACTGAAAACACAGACTCATTCAGCTGACATAATTTTCTCTACAGAGAAGACTTTGATTTCTGACTTTGGATAGTAGCACAAAGAGACTGAATTGAATCAGTAGGTAATTAAATCTTTTGCAGCAAAGAGTGGAATTATTAGTACCATTCTTGATAAAGAGTTTAGTGTAAAGTAAATAAAAATGAATGAGACTGTGTAGCACTAGGTAAATTAAGACTTACTATGACCTTTATTAAAGTAAAGCAGTATGAGAAAAAGTTGACCTGATCTAGTATCTAAATGAATATGTTGAGGTGAAAGGGAAAGAGAAAATCAAAAACAATTTGAGGTTTGAAAGAAGGATAACCAACCAAAGGATGTTCGTGAGGAAATAGAGAAGGAAGAAACGTACAGAGCTATTGATAATTCAACTCTGTTCTCAACAAACATATGTAATCAATTATGTTTCAATAAAAAATAGATAAAAATCAAGTTTAAAATCAAAGAAAAATAAAGAGAAAGTACTTTGAAAGAGGACAGGAGCAATCTTGACTTTGAGAGAAATTTAATGTAATACTAAAGTATAATTTAATGAGATAAAAATGCATTCTCCCCTTTAATATAGATTATATGACCACATGGCTTTTTCTTTTATAGTTGCATCATATTGCTTCACTAAAAGAAATTGACAATGAATGAAATATTCGCAAAAATACAAGAGAAGAAGGTTAACCCACTATCAGGCACAAACCCTATATAAGATAATACAAGACAATGTGTGTGAGCTCAAAATAGTAAAAAGATCTAAAAAC
>NW_007734518.1:95001-107511 GCF_000696425.1 Galeopterus variegatus
AAATTATATACACTGGCGGCCTTTGGCAAAACACTAAAGATTAAGCAGAGAGGTTTTGAACTTTTATTTAGAAGATATTAGCTAATCACTGAAAATCAAGATAAGATTTCAAAGAGCATCTTGTTTTTTAAAAAAGTATAAAACATTTAAAACAGGATCATGAGTTCGATAAGATAGAATAATACTATCCAAATAATGTATGTTAATTTAGGGGTAATAATGACAATCTTCCATGAAATACTTACAGAAAATGGAGTGAAATGTCAGCTAAATAAAAGTGCCATTATTGGAATTGTTGCTTGAGAAATCATAACTAATTAGCACCGTCTAATGCCTTTATTAAATTATATAATATTGAAGGCAATTGCTGGGGATCAATAAATGAAAATAGTCTTGGTACCTGTCACTCAACATGCACTTGTAATGCTTTGGTAAAAGAACAAAACAAACCTGGAAAATGTTGTTAGTATTAACAGTTATGCATTAAAGACAAAACTTATATCAACACACTAGACTTACGGCTTCAAAGAAGGGACATGAAATTCAAAATAGGTCAAAGAAGGTTACAATATTCTTCATTTATGTAACTATGTTGTTAGTATTAACAGTTATGCATTAAAGACAAAACTTATATCAACACACTAGACTTACAGCTTCAAAGACGGGACATGAAATTCAAAGTAGGTCAAAGAAGGTCACAATATTCTTCATTTATGTAACAGAAATCAATTGTGTGTGCACACAAGCTGAGAAATGAGTTAGAAACATTCCACGTGGAAGAAATTTAGAAATTGCCTAAATGTGATTTGTCCATATTATACTATATCAAGGCTCATTAAAGTTGCAGGTCAGTCTTTCATAGAAATGCGAAGCTTACAGAAATGAGAATCTTGGGTAGGCCCTTGATAAAGCGATTTTTAAGATCAGTCCAGGAAGTTTATGAACCAAACTTAGCTTAAAAAAAATGCTTAAATAAATAGATGAATGAATGCAAATAAAGTTAGGTCAGTCAGCACAGAGAATACGGTTACTGGATATGAAGTCCAGGATAAATAGGTAATGAGAGTCATTGTAGACGTAAAGATTAGACATGAAAGTAAAGGTTAAAATCTCAAAGGGAGAGTTTGTATGAGGAGTCATAAATGCATCTAGGTGACAAGGGTAGAAAGAATTGACACATGAATTCACAAAAAGCCTGAGTCTTATTCATGTTTGTATCACAGGGTCTGATGCAAGGCAGAAATATCATTTACTAAATGATAGTTGAATAAAAGACAAAATCTTGCATAGGACATGATCAAACTGAGGTCAGATTAGAAGTAGAGGGTCTAGTTTTTTGTTTTTGTTTTTCTTTATTTTAACGGTCACTTGTAAAAAGGTGACTTGAATAAAAAATCTTCCTAAATTGGTATTTGATCCCTTCAGACTAAGAATCTCCAATCTGAACTGAAGGACGTTACACCTGCTCTTGAGAAAAACTTTACTTCTAAATAACTGTGATAGAAATGTCTTATTTTTAAAAACACATTTTTTCACTTAAAAATACTTATTATTTCTATCCCATCTCCTGGTCGGACCTAACATGACTTTTCCCAGCTTGGACGAGCCTTCCCTTAGGAGATATAGATGGGAAAAGAAAGCTGTCCTTGTAGGAAAGAATATTTAAAGCCGGATCAAGAAAGGTCTTAAAGATGGTTCTAAGGATTTTAGACATGATTATGAGGAAAAATGGCATAACAGTTCTGTGCCTTTTAAAGAAAATTTTGTCTTCACTGTGAATGGTAATTTAACGTAGAAATATTAAAGACAAACAAAACAATTAAGAGATTTTACAGAATTAGTAATAGCAAAACACAAAAAGTAGACGAATAAGTTAAATGAAAATATCAGAACACAAATCAGGCAAATTCAGAATGTGGAACATTCTAAAGTACAGCTGACCTAGTCTCTTCAAAAAACGTATTTATGGGAAAAAGTAGAAAGATTAAAAGTTATATAAGAGAAATAATAAATTAAATGAAAAATGTTTGGATTGATCCTGACACCTCACCCCAATAAAATACATTTGGCGGTCAATGGGTAAATCTAACTATGAGGAGTTTATTAGATAAATTTCAGAAATTATTTTTAATTTTGATAAAATAGCATAATGGTATTGTTACATAGGAAAATCACTATGTTTAGAGTTGCTAAAGTAGTTAGGAATGAATTAACACCATTTTTGTAATGTAGTATGAAATGATTCAGTTAAAAATATACATATGTACACATGCACAGATAATATATAAAACATATTTTGAAATTTTTCTGTATATAAGTGATGAATATATCATGCTTATTTTACTATTCATTACGCTTTAAGTATACTTGATTTTTTTATCAAAACAAGTAGCTTAAAGAAACTATTGCATTAGTTTAAATTTTGGAAAACTCCAAAATGCAAGGGACCAACTGATGAAAAAAATCAGACAAAAAATGTGTGAAGAGCACTTTGAGAAATGAGAGAAGAAGCAAAAACACTTCTTGTTCGGAAATAAGAGCAATACTAAGGTAGATAATTTTATAAAGTAGGCAGTGCTTCCATATAGGTCTTCGAAAATATGCATTTTTCTCATGCTTAAGGAGCAAACCACCATGCATTTTCAGTATAAAATCTATACATGATTACCCAGTTAAAAATTACAGTTTTAGTAACTACCTAGCATTTAAAATGCTGCATTAAAAAAATCAGAAACCTTAAAGCAAACTGTTGAGAAGGACAGCATTATTTGCCATGCTTTTCCCCATCTCCTCTTTACATGGGTGTTTATTCATTTAATCTTGATCTGTACCTGTTCTATTTCTATTTATGAGTTCTATTTTCTGATTCTTGTGAAATTGAAGTGTCTCATCTTCCAAGCACAATTTTTCGGGTCCTGAATAGCTTACATCCTAATACTCTAATTCTCAAAGGATTTATCTGTTACATTGATATCAGAGGGTCCTTATGAAAGAAACATCAAGGACCGTTAGAGATGACAGACTCAAATTATGGAACGAGGAGCCTCTGTGACTTGAGAATTTGTCATAGTCTATTGCATTTGGGTTACTCCTTTCAAGTCATATCTAGGACAGTACTAACCATGAAGCCAATACCACTAACATGCATTTGCCACTAGGGTCTTTGGCCTGTGTCACTTACTCTTAAAAGGTTGTATTGATGCAGACACACACTGCCTTAATAACAGGTTGTAATTGTCCTCTTTTGTTCACAGAAAAACCTGGTAAGCCGTGAAGCCTGAAGTAGCATTTAATTTCTAAAATAAGGCTTTGACCAGAATAACAACACTCCACACATAATGGCAATACTGATCTTTTCTACTGTATTTTTTTGTGTGTCATTTTGTCAGAATAAAAACAGTTTAGAAATCAAACTTTATTCAGTGCATTCTTTCAAATTATAAATGTCTGAATAATTTTAAGGTACCAAAAATGATACAGAGTTTGAGCATGAAGCATGTTGTGAAAAATCAAAGCAATAAAATAGAGTTAAGATCAGATTTGACTTCAGAATTTTTAAGGAGATGGACCCCACAAATAGCAGAATTAATATTTTGTGATACTCTCCACTAAAGAGACATATGCAGTAGAACACCATGGAGAATATGATTAAGTTAATTTTTGAGGTTCAGCCAAATACTCAATGATAATTTAAGTGCAAGAGGATATGGATATCTTAACTGCATTTATTGATTAGGAAGATGAATAATGATCAAACAAGATAGCCCATCTTTTTAGTTAATAAAACGCATATATTTTCAAAGGGCAAGATAATATTTAGAACACATGAAAAAATAATCTCTTGTACAAAAGTAAAAATTTTGATAGTGTATATAAATCGTTGCTCATTCAAAATGTAACTATTATAAACATATTCAAATGCTTTTAATCTCTTTAGCAAAACAATAAAAATTAACCTTTAAATACAAGAATGTATTGTGGGTCTTCTAGCCACGCCAAATGAAATTAACATTAAATTTGAGATATTTCATCTACAGAAAACACTTTTGACTCTGAGAATACATTAGAAAATATTTACTAAATAAAACCTGAAGGTAGCTAGGAAAATAGAAGTAACTACTATATTTTTAGTGACTCTTTTTCTTTAGAAAATCAGTCTTTGATGAGTCAGGTGAACTGCAAAAAAGCCAGATTATAACAGCACATTGAGCATGCCGTTCTTAAAATACAGCTAAATGCTAAAAACAAAGGTAGAGCATGTTAGGACCTCAACACTCTCCCTTGGGGGCCTTGAAAAGGCAGCATCCCAAGCATCTTTGTTTACGAATCAGAAGGTGAATTTTAGCATAAAGTGTTCTAGAGAACACCATTCATCTCGGGTTTTTTTCTTTATTTTTGAACTTGAGGATCACAGATTTGTTAAAGTAGTTTCTGCTGACCCGTAGGCCATATGTATTCAATCAATCTCCTTGTAATCTTTATTTTATCAGATGCTTTATTATAGCAAGCTGCCATTTGTAACAGTTAAATTCGTTCTCTGAAAAGTTTTTCTGTTGTTGTTTATTTTTCTGTTTTGGTTGCTTTCTTTTGCTTTTTATGTAATATAAAGAGGTAGGGATGATAACCTCCTTTTGACTGTTTTAATTCAAACAGGATAGTGTATATTTTAATAGTAATGTCTATTTTCCTTGGATTCGACTTTTGAAATTAACTCTATTACCACTTGCTGATAGCTTAAGGATTGTTATTTAAAATGGATTCTTAGTTGATTCTGATCATGTGCTTTCTTTCCCATATCCCTATACTTAAATAAAAAGAGAGAGTTTGAATTAAATTGTATATGCAAAGCAGCTGACATGGATGTATAGCGCTTTTCACGTGAGATCAGTAGGAATGTCAGGGCTAAACTCATAATTAATAACTCCATGTGGTGGTTTGAAAAAAAAAATGAAAGAAAGGGGAAGGGGAATCAGCAGCTACTGAGTACCTTTCACATGCTCAAACCTATCTCCAGTGATAATGACATCTACTTTTCACAAACACTGGATTTTTCATAGACGCTTATCATTCTTTCCAATTTTATAGATGAAAATTCTTGAAGGCCAAAGAGCTAATAAATGGCAATTCCCACTTTGATCCAAAAATTGATCTTACTGCAAAGTCCCTAATCTTTTTCCTCCAAAGCCATACCATGTCCACCACCTCATTCTCTTCCTCCTCTGTCTGTGATGCCCTCTTTTCCCTCCTTCTCCTTCCTCCTCCTCTTCATCTTTCTCCTCCTCCTCTTTATCCTCTTGTTATTCCTTCCCACTTCTAGTATCCCTTTTGGTTGTATCCTTCTTGCATGAAATCCTCCCAACTATTTTCCCTCTACGTCCAGAATTCCCACGAAAAAGAAAGGATTAGGGATGAAGCAGGAAATCAAAAGGATTAGGGATGAAAGAAACATCCACAATGAGTAGACACTTAAAGGACAATTTCAAATAATTTCTAAGCTCAGGAGGAAAATATTGAATAAACAAATCTTCCACAAAAAATGACCTGAAACACTGCTTTCCCTTATTTCTTCCAAAAAATCAAAATAATTTATTTACATCAATGAACAGACCCTTAAAATGATATGAACTAAAGGTATTGAGTTGTGTTTTATCTTTCCTAAAGTAATAAAGTCCTGGATTGCCAAATTTCTATCCTATTAGCAATGCAAACATTTGAAACTTGATAGTAACAACTCTCAGAATCCTCAAATATTCCACAAATTTATATGTTCTAATGTATTTCCTTATATAGTTCCTTTTACATGAAATCTGGGTGCCTTCATTTTCTTCCAATTAAAACACTGTTCATCCTTCAAGGTCCAACTTAAATGTCTGCTTAGTGAAATTTTCTCCTATCATCCAGCAGTAACTAATCATTTCTTCCTTTAGAACAAGCTAATCATTTGCTCCATTATCACCTTTATAAAATGTGTGCTGAATATCTTCTATATGCTTCTCCAGATTGACTCCTCCCTTCTCTACTGTGCCTGTGCCCCTGACCTGCAGGATTAGGCTCTCTTGCCTCTTATTTCTAACTGGGACCAGCCACGGTAAAATAATGACAGAAGAACAGAGGAAAGGGGAAGGGAGAGGTGGGAGTATTTATTCTCCCAGCTCCCTCGCTGTAATATGCCTGTGTCACTTACATCAAGAGGAAAACTCTTAAGTTGTCCTCTGCCTCTGTCCCTCTGATTCCAGTAACCTCCTCCCTCTATCTATTCAAGCCAAAGGTGGTAACAGTGCAGCACCCACTTTTGCCCTTTCTCCACATCCTGTCCACATCTTTGTAAACTATCCTTTATTAAACTCTTTTAAAATAACCCAGTTTTTCTTCCCTTATGCTTTCTTGCTGGAGCACTGGCGATATTTTATTAGTGTTTGTAACACAGTGCTTAAAACACTATA
This sequence comes from Galeopterus variegatus, assembly GCF_000696425.1. Taxonomy (NCBI): domain Eukaryota; kingdom Metazoa; phylum Chordata; class Mammalia; order Dermoptera; family Cynocephalidae; genus Galeopterus; species Galeopterus variegatus. The sequence continues at coordinate 101,445 of NW_007734518.1, forward strand.
ACATGCCTTAAATAGTTTTGTAAAACATGTATCTCTCCCATTAAATGTGAGTTTTAAAAAAATCTCATTTGGAATTATATTTGTTAGCACATATAAGTATTTTCCACATATTAAGCACTCAGTAAATGTCTTTCGAATTGAGAATATTTATTCTGAAAAGTTTGTTTGTTCATATAAAGATAAGAACAGAAGTCCCTTACTTAGAGGCTAACATTTATCAGCTTACGGGCTTTGCATGTGTAATTTAATTACTTTCTTAAATCACCCTTAGACATTGATGGAACTATGTCAGCTACTGATGAATGCAGAAAACCTTTAATGAAAGGTCATGGCCATGATTAGAGAATCGATGCTCTAAAGGGCACTGAATAAAATTTCACGTTATATTCTATGGAAGATTAATTTAAATGATTTTCTCTGTTGCCAAAAAAAAAAAATTGTTTTTCTGTTAGTACTCTATGAGCTTTACTGAAATATGTACTGTTATGAAGGAAACAATTGGGACAGTTCTGTGATGGAGAAAATAACCCTAGGGAAGGCAACAGCCAACCTCAATTTACAACATTATTGTAACAATTTAATATAGAGTATCTATTAAAAACTGCAGTAAATGAATATGCCAATTAGTACTGTAATCCCATATTCCTTGCTTGCTATCCTGTAACAAGATCTTTATATTTTTACTTACAGTCACACACACACACACACACACACACACACACACTCAAATGCTGCAACTCCAAATGCTTATTTAACGTTTATTAATCATAATATTCTGTTAATCCTTAATAAACGTAATATCTATTTAGAACAAATAACAGACCTGCAACATTCAATGGCAATACAGAGAAGAAATAAACCCTCTATGGTATACCAAAAAAAAGTCACAAAATAGACATGGTTATTGGCCAAGTGAATGGTACGGGTAGTAATTATTATGAAAGTTAATAGTTAAATTGTTATAACAGGTCATAGAGGAGATGAGGTTTAAAATGGCAACTGAAGGATATAAAAAGCTGCTGAAGAAATATCTTTCAACGTAAGGAATACAATACACAAAAACACAGAGGTGAAAAGCCTCTATAATTCACGTTTAGAGAACAACAATTATATACAACTGGAGTTCAGTATACTGGCTAACATTTCGCCAATATTACCATTTGAACTTCATTTTAAAGGTAATCAGTAATCATGTCTGAGTTGAGGGTTGAAAGCTATATTTTAAACAATTCTTTTTTCTGGGGACTAAATGTTCATCCACTTACCAAACAGATGACCTGCACAAGTTACCTTATCCCTCTTTGCCTCAATTCTTTAAACTATAAAGTGATATAAGACTATTATCCACTATGTATAGCCATTGTACAGAACAAATTGAATGATCTTCACAAAAAATTTAGAAAAGTGTCTGACACATTATGCGCACTTAATAGTTATTGACAGTTTTAAGCAACTGTTGATGCTTTTGTTCGTAGTAGCAGTAGAGGTGTTTAAAAAATTCAGAGGCAAGAAGAACCTTTAGAACACGTCTTCAGTGGTCTAAAAATGAAGTAATAAGATGCTGATGTAAAGTAGTAGTGATGACTTCAAGATAATAAAGATGTATTGTTTTAATTTACTAAATTTGTGGTAATTTGTTATGCCAACAATAGAAAACTCATACACGTGTTAATATGTGGAAGTGGGGTACGGCTGTAACAAATACATAAAAATGTGGAAGTGCCTTTGCAGATGGTCAGTTGAAAGAGGTTGGAAAAATTTTGAGGAACATGATTTTAAAAGCCTAGCTTGCGTTGAATGGACTAGTAATAGTAATATGAATGTTAATGACTGCTGGTGAAGGCAATAAGGAGTATGGAAAAGAAAAACCTATATTTTCTGAGAGAATACTTAAATCATCATCAACAGGCTTTTGTACAAATATGGATGTTAGCTGGTGAGGCTAAGTAAAGAATGAGAAACATGTTACTGGAAAAGAAAGGAAAAGGAAACTTTGCTATATAGTACCAGAAAATTTAGCTGGATTATATTTTACATTAATGTGAAAAGCACAGTTTGTAAACAATAAAGTTGAATATTTAGCTTAGAAGATTTCCAGGCAATGTGTTAAAGAAGCCGCCTAGTTTCTTCTTATAGCTTATAGTAAAATATGAAGTAAAATGTGAATAAACAAGTTGAAGGAAGAACTATTACGCAAAAGGGAACCAGTACTTAACAGTTTAGGAAAATTCTCAGCCTATCCAGATTGCAAAAAATGCTAAAATTAGGAGATTCAATATCAAAAACATGTGCTCTGGACAAAAAGCCAAGAGTATGGCTAGATAACATTTTGGTAGTGACTTCGTAGATCAAAAGCTAAGAGTATTAAGTCATTGGGAAGTCTCTTTGAAAAGATTAGGTCTGTGACTAATGAATCTTCTCAGCCATCTCAGCAGAAACAATATATGAGATGAAGTTATTTATGAAAAGACCTGTGGAGGAGCCTCCTGTCTAATGGAATAATCCCTATGACATACACAGGGGTCCCATAGGTTCCTGAGAATTTTATACCATCAGCTTTTATGCCAGCTTCAACTGAAAGAGACAAGAGAAGGCAAAATTAAAGAAGGTTTTTGACTTCCAAAATTCTGCATACAAAAACAGGCTTATAACACTGCTCAGCTGCAAACATGTGGTACTCTTCAACAATCCTTACCCAGGATAAGTCCAAGGGTAGAGAATTATTAAGTAAGTCCATGGTACAGAGCATTATTCCTAGTCCTGGAAACCTAACATTTGCCTGGAAAGATTCCAAAATTTCTTGAGACCAGTGGCTCCTTTTTCATTTTTATTTTCTTCTTTTTGTTTGTGCATGTATGTGTTTGGTATCCTTTGTCAATATCACCATTGTATGTTGGACACAGATAACTTGTTTTCTACTTTCACAGGTGCACATATGTAGAGATATTTTTCCCCAGGGTGAATCATACTCAGAGTCACACCTATACCTGATTCAGATGCTTTAGAAAATGAGATCTGAGACTTTTCAGCTGATGATATTTAAATAATGTGTTTAGCTGAAAAGAGTCCGTGCTGTAATGGATTGAGACTTTTAGGGATATTTAAATAAAGCGAACACTTTGCAAGTGGTGCAAATTTGAATCATTAGGGATGAGATGGTGGATTATGATAGGCAGAATAATGCCCCTCCCCAACCCAATGAAGTCTATGTCCTCTGAGTGTTAATTTACATGGCAAAAAGCACTTTGCAGATGTGATTAAATTAAGAACCTTGAGATGGCAGATTATCCTGGATTATTTGGGTGAGTGGACCCACAGGGGCCCTTATAAAAGTGAACAAAGAAGGCAGTAGTGTCGGTATAAGGAAACAGATTTGAAGATTCTGCTGCTGACTTTAAAAGTGAAAAATGAGACATAAACCAAGGAATCTAGGTGGCCCCTCCAAGCTGGAAAACACAAGAAAACTGACACTTTTAGTTGAGCCCCATAAGACCCATTTCAGACTTCTAACATTTACAAATATGATAAAATAAATGTCTATAGCTTTAAACCACCACGTTAGGGACAATTTGTTACAGCAGCAATAAGAAATTCATACATGGTAGGAATTGAATGGAAGAAAACATTATAAAGAATCAGCAGAACTTGGTGACTGATTAAATGTTGAGGGTGGAAACAAATGAGAGAGTTAATAATAATACCATCATTTCATGACAGAGAATGGGAGAGTAATGTCTTCTTCCACAGACAATGGTCAATTTAAATATTTTATTATTTTTAAAAGCTCTTCACCATTCACATTACACGTTGAAATTCCACTCTCAACTTTGTCTCAGTTGTAACTGTCTTGATTAATTCCAATGTTATCATGCTTATGCTGATAATTCATCTTTATAAAATATCACTGAACCTGTGGTTCTTTTCATTATGATGTCAGGATTCACTTCCCTGTTGAAAATGAGGACCATAACAGCAGGTGCATTGCCCTCTAACTCTACAAGACAAAACTGAATAAAATAAATTTTGAAGTAAAGAAAAATTTGAATTTTATTTCACTTTCCAAATGTACTGTGCTTTTCTTCACAGAAGACCAGAGCTTTAGAAATAAACAGAATGTCTACTTATGTCTGAACCACAGTTCTATAGGACAGATTCCAATCAGCCTTATAAGATCATGTTTATCCATTTCAGAAATCATCTTTCCTACACTGGCCAAGACAAGTGGTTCAATAGACACTTTTTTTTTTAATTGTTCTGGAATACCAACTCAATCAATTGCCTTCTACTTCATCATTGATGAAAGTTATACAATGATTAACAGGGAAACTTACATACCTTGGTTGTTTCTGGTGTCTCCAGTGTTTACAGTTTGCTCCCGCCACCCAGCTATCTCACCAGATTCCCCACCCAGAGATTCTGTATGAAGATTTAGCCAAGAATAGACTGGGAAGTTTATATTTTATAATCGTTTTCTACTTACGAGGCATGATGTAGTTTTGACCTGCACCTAAGCTCTTATTCCTTCCAGTAAGGCAATAGAACAAGGTCTTTAGAATTTTACCTGCACACACATGGACATAAACACACACTAACAAACCTCAAATGATTATTTAATTCACATTAGGCAAGACGCTGTTAATCCTCAAGAAATTTACACTCCATTGGTTCTTTGTTGTTTCTGGGCAGTAACTGCTTCATTAAGTAATACTCCTGTTTACGCCTTTTGTGACAAATGCCAAAGCAAAAACATGTTAACCAATTGTGAATAGAGTTAATAGAGTTTAGCAGCCTTAATGGTAAATATTAGTGGTTTTAGATTATAGGGCAAACTAGAAAGGCAGTATGGGGTTTTAGAGGGAAAAAATTTCACAGCTGCTAACTTCAGACTGGACTGAATGTGAATATCAGCTTTTTCTGGTACTATTAGAATTTACTTGGGCAAGTTAGTGAAACTCTTTGGGCCTCAATTTTCTTATATTTAAATTTAAAATAATATTACCTAACTCACATGACTTTTTGAGTATAAGAATATTATGTTGGGCATATAACATGAGTAGCACATAATGTGTTCAGCAAGTGATGTACATTATTTACATAACACTTTTCCCCACACTAAGTAGTCTGAGCAATGGTAGAGAACATTTGTACCTTTGATTTAAAATTTCATATGTATATTGGACACAAAAGGAGGAAGTGTTAAGTTTAGTTATGATGGATTCTTATCTGGTCCTATTAACCCAAAGTCTATAATCACCCATGAAACTTTTCACATGAGTAAGGAAATATAGTGGTTTTTTTTCCACTGGAATTGTTATAGAAAGCATTATGCTTTTAAAATAAAATGTTTAACATTGTTCACCTAAAATATTTTCTGGTCAATATCTTGACTCTTGAATTGAATTACACTCAAATAAATTGTCAATGTATGCCAAATATAAAGCTGAAGATTTGTGATGACTGATGGCATTTAGCTATGTGTCTTAATGCTTTACAAGTAATAGTCTCCGTACTTTAAGAAAGTCCTTTATTTTATTTTTTTTATCTATTTTTATTTTGTCAATATACAATGTAGTTAGTTATTGTGTCCCATCACCAAAACCTCACTCCCTCCTCCCTCTCCCCCCTCCCACTCAGATGTGTCCCCTCCTTTTTCTCATTGTAAGAGCATCAAAAAAAAAAAAAAGGTTGAGGTTGTTAAATCTTCCTCCCCCCCCCTCCCCGGTTTTGTTGTTGTTGTTGTTGTTGTTGATGTTGTTGTTGTTGCTGTTTGTTTCTTTTTGTGTGAGTGTGTGTGAGACTGTGTGTGTGTGTATATGTGTGTGTGTATGTATGTGTGTGAATTGATTCATTCACCTTTAGCTCCCTCCAATAAGTGAAAACATGTGGTATTTCTTTTTCACTGCCTGACTCGTTTCACTTAATATTATTCTTTCAAGGTCCATCCATGTTGTTGCAAATGGCAGTATTTCATTCGTTTTTATAGCTGAGTAGTATTCCATTGTGTAGATATACCACATTTTCCGTATCCACTCATACAAACACACACACTCTCACACACACACAAAAA
>NW_007734518.1:109057-118147 GCF_000696425.1 Galeopterus variegatus
ATTATAGCTTTGTAGTATAGTTTAAAGTCAGGTAGAGTAATACCTCCAGCTTTATTGTTTTGCTCAGCGTTGCTTTGGCTATTCTTGGTCTTTTGTTATTCCAGATAAATGACTGTATTGTTCTTTCCATTTCTGAGATAAAAGTCATAGGAATTTTGATGGGGATTGCATTGAATTTGTATATTACTTTGGGTAGTATAATCATTTTCACTATATTGATTCTTCCAATCCAGGCGCATGGGATGTCTTTCCATTATTTTAAAGTGACAGTTTGTGAATAATAGGAGTATTCAAGGGCAAACTGATACAAAGTAACCCTTCTCATCTTCCTTTGTAACAAATGGCTACAGCATGTGGTCATAGTTTCATTTTCATATACTTACTGTTACTGCCATAAATGTAAAAATTAAACAAACCTACTTATGCTCTATTTAAAATTCTTATTTCTACTCACCACTGTTAACTCAATTGTTTCCTACAATTATTTTAACTGACTGCTTCTAAGGCCCCACAATATGCTATATTTGAATGCTGTGGAGCCCACGTTTAAATTCCCAACAGGATTTTAATTAGGGCCTGAACAATGCTGCACGCACTTTTTTTTTCTTTCTCATTCTTAATGAAGGAAACTCACCATAAGAGCATATACAGCTTATAAACTACATTGATTTTGCAAATATATTTCTGCTGTGTCTTTATATAGTGAATTTTTTCCATCTTATGTTAATGGAATTTCATTTTTTATTCCCTTATACTCCAGGAAAGACAGATAAATATTTTGGGAATAACTGGTGCATATGTATGTGGGTGTTCATTTTTAAGTGTGAAAATAAAATTATCAAAACACGCAATTCAAATATCTGTGTTCTGCTTTATTGAGGACCCAAATGCTGTATAACTGGATGCCTTTAAATGCTTCATAAGCGAATGAGAAAGACAGAAAAGACTTGGATTAAAGTACCCCTTGTGTTATAATTATACAAATTTTAGAATCACATACATTTGTAAAATTAAGTGAATTTTTCATCTTACTACCTGTTCCATCTTTTTCACCTCCATGCTTTTAGTTCATTCCACCCCAACTTCCTGAAATGCCAGTAACTTTCTCTACGTCCTCCATTCCTCTGCACATGAAAATGCTACTTAATTGTTGGTATATGCTGCTATATCAGTTTGAAGATCTCATTTAGCCACAGAAACATTAACTACAGAAGAGTAAGTAAAATGATCATGGGCTCACTGAGACATAAAACATGAAGAGAAAAATGTATGGAAGGGGTGAAAGGCAAATATAGACTTACTTCAAAATCATGTTGACCTCTTTGGAAAAGTTGAAAATGAGATTCTCAAGAAGAAATCAATGTTATTATGTTCCATGTAGAAAAGCGATTTTAGAATACATATACAGTAGACTTCAAGGCAACAATGAATCATGCAGAAAAAAAAATGGGAGTAAATCTGAAAGCTAAAGTTTATTGTAAATACCTAGATGACAACTTAGTTGTTGGATACAGTAAAAGTGAATAATTATTTTTAATTATAATAAAGGCTAATGGAGGGCTGCCAAGAATCATTGAATTTTGATGTTATGCAATCCTGAGAGCAATTTTTTCAACATTGCCAGTGGGAAATATTCAGTAATGAAACACAATATTCAGTCTAAAACTAAACAAGAACTAGAAGTAAATCAATCAGACACTAGATGGCAAGATAAATGCTGATCTGCATATCTAAATATATCCATTGCGGATTAGGTGGAATATTATAAGATTCATTATTGCTTCCTGAGAAAATACTATGAGCCGGGAACAGCAAGGTATGTCTCTCACTTATTTTCTCATGACATCATGGGTTCCCTAGTTTCTGAAGCTGCTGAGTCAGTAGTGCCTTTGAGACAGTGGGACGAATACCTGACCTATCAACCTCTGTTTCCTTACCATTGCATTTGCAAAAATGCTTTATAAATTAAAGCTATATAATCCAGTGTTACAGAATAGTACCCTGCCTGTCAAAGCCAAGCTTAATAAATATTTCGAATAAAGAAGAAATTCTTACTTCATAGGAAATTGATTTCACCCAGATAACATTAATCAAGGAAATCAAAATCCCAGGACATTGGCAAGTTGTTTGATCTAGGTGAATTTCAGTTTTAGATAAGGTTTCAGATAAGGCTAATAGTTTTAGATAGGGTTAATGGTCTTTAAGGAAGGGCTAATAGTACCTGGCTTAAAGGGCTTTGAAAGGCTTATATAAGAACAGATAGAAAATATTTCTGACTCAGAGAGAGGCTCAGAGAAGATGCCTAGTAAATGTTCCTGCCTGTCCTTCATATGTGAACTACTTCTGTTTAAGATCCCATATGTCCTACAATATGCCAAATAACCTTATATCCTTTTATTGAAGTTATTTTAAAGTAATTTCTCAAAATACTGAACTGTTTCATCGACTTCTGTAAATTGTAACCAGAGGGTATGAGGTTTTTGATTATCCCTTTTTGGGGACGTGTTTTTTCCCCAGGTTGTTATAAATGGCATGCCAAATTGTTTTACATGCTAGATCCATAACTCGAAGAGAGAAAAGACATTTAGTTCCTAGTCAGAGAAATTTGATATGCTCTTCTAGGTTTGTTGACAACCATAATTAATGCCTTTCTACATGTAAGCATTCTCATTTGAGGTGGACAAAATGCATCCATTGAAGTGGAAGAGAATTTATTTTTTCTTTATATCACTCCACACAGGCAGATACTTACTGATGTTTAAAATACGTTAACTTGGAAAACATGAACCCTGGAATTCTTCTCAACAAGATCGTCCATGTCTTCCTGGTTTCAAAATCAAATTGAGCTATTTTAACCGTTTTAGGATTTTTGTGCCCATCCTCCCCACGCCCATCCCCAACCTTTCTGCCGCATTTGATGAGGCAGCCTTCTCAAAGTTTAGTTAAAGTAGTGGTACTCAATGTGTGGTCTATACACCACTGGGTTGTCCCAAACCCTTTCTGGGTTTCTGAAAAATCAAAATTAATTTCACAGTAACACAAAGCCATTGCTGTGTTTACATTTGTATTGACTGTGCAAAATCAGTGGTGGTAAAACTGCTGACACCTTATCATGTATCAAGGCAGAGACCTCAAACTGTACCATAACTCCTCACTACAACATGCTCACAATTAAAAACTAAAGCCATTTCCACTAAATGATATTCTTGAAAAGTTGTGAAAATTATTAATTTTATTAAATCTCAATCCTTGAGTATGTGGTTTTAATATTTTATGTGACAAAATGGGAATTGTATATTAAGCAATTCAGTTGTGCATCGAAGGAAAGCACTTGTGCATGTGAGTTGTAAGCTTCTGAATTAGCAGCTTCGTTCATGGAACACGATTTTTATTTGAAAAAACACTAACAGATAAGCCATGGTTATTCAGAATTGAGTATTTGGAAGACATTTTGTTGGAAATAAACATAACAAATCCTTCCCTTCAATAAAAACAACTGACAGTATGTATTGCCAGTGATAAAGTTTGAGCTTTTGAGAGGAAATTGGAATATTGAAAAACTTGTGTCTGATACTGTGAGCTTGACAGCTGTCTGACACTTAAGCACTTTTCTGATGAGAACAGCAGTAACAGTGATGAATGCAATTTTTGATATTACATAATGAAATATGTCGATGTTTGGAAGATCTATATAACTCAGTGAGGTCAATATTTTTCCAAATGACAAATGAGAGATGATACGAAATTATGCATGAGTTAAAGTATAAATTTATTAAGAGATTTTAATATAATAAAATACAAAAAGTTAATTGATATGGTTTAGATCCCACATTGTAACTAACCTTTAAGCAACTACCACTAGGCAAGTTCTGGTGTAATATCAAAGAGCAATATTCATAATCATCTTAAAAGATTATGAAAACATTCCTGTCTTTTCTAACTAAACATGTATGTGTGGCCAGATATTCTTCATATACCTTGACCCAAACAACATATTGCAATAGATTAAATGGAAAAGTGGATATGAGAATCCAGCTCCCTTCTATTAACCTACACATTTAAAATTTTTACAGACAGGAATATCACCTGTCTCATTAAACTTTTTTGAAAATATAGTCTTTTTCACAAAAGTATATTATTTTGTTAATGGTCAATGAATTTATTATTAAATGTTAGATGAATTAATAAAGTTTTAACTCTTCTCAATTTAATTTGTAATATAATAAATATCAATAACTATAATCTATAAAAATAAAAATGCCTTGGGTTCCTCAAAATTTTTAAAGTGTAAAAATGTCCTAAGACCAAAAGTTTGAGTACCATTGAACTGAAGCATAGTGTATGTACTTTAAAAATGAATCCTTACTTCTGTGGTTAAACGACATCACTCTTATGGATTTCATTCTGCTTCTCTAGTAGCTCCTTATCAGTTTCCCCTTCAGGAGTTTCTTATTATTTCCTCTTCCCTTTGGTGCTAGGGACTCCCAGCATTCTTTCACTGGTTCAATTTTGTCTCATTCTATATTTCTTTGGTTCTTTGAATGTGCTGATCACTCCCAAATCTATGTCACCAGATGAGAACCCAATATCCTAAAGTTCTTATCCTATCCAAATGAGTACCGGATATTTCCTTTTGTATCTCCCACTATTGTACTAATCTCTGTTAGTCTAGCACTGAGCCCATCATATCTTCAGTACACAACTCCTAAGCCTACAAATACCTTTCCATAAATGATTTCACTACCCATCCAATCATTTAAAAAATTGATGGGGTGAGGGAATGTCATCTACACTCTAGACTATCTCATAATCCCCACGTTCAGTCCCTATATGCTATAGATGTTACTACCTGCCTCTTTAATTAGTGATTTTCTCGTCTTCACTGGCACAATCTTGGTTAAGATTACTATCACTTTTTTATTTGAATTATTATAGTAACCTCTTACAGGTTTGCTGTCTCCAGCAACAGTCTCTTAATATCCATTCTGTACAATGCAACCAAAGTGATGTCTTAGTTTCTTCTCTGATTAAAACTTTCCTCATAGACCTCAAGATAAAATTAAGTCTTTGAATATCAGACCTTCATGATCTGAGCCATATCAAACTCAGTACCTTCATCTCTCAAAACATTGCTCAAAATAAAGGACTGGAATTTCAATGGCAAGCTCTCGGATGACTGATTCCACATCTCATCTCTAGGCAACATCAAAGAATACTCAAGTTAAAAGGATCTTTAGAGATGAAGTAACCACATAATTTATCATCCAAACCAGGGCAACCTTGAGAATGAAAAAGACATTATTAACGATTTCATTGGGATAACAGGTGTAAATTGGGACTGTCCCAGGCAAAGGAGCTTGTCTGATTACCAACACTAGAGACCAACTAGTCCATGAGAGAACTCGCGTCATTAAAGTGAAATTGGTCATGTTGATCATAACAATGATTGGACTAGAATAAGCCTTTCCTATCTATTAGTCCACTGTCTTATCTTCCTCATAATGCTGCTTTTCTAAAAACTCTCAAGACAAAAATCAAATAGCTTGCAATTTTTATAGCAAGATGTTTGTCATTTTTTATATAAATATATATGATAACTTCATTTGCAGTCAAAGTTATCACTATTAATGGGAGCTCTGTATGTGTTAAGAGGGATAAAAATAATCAACTACGTGTGCAAAAGTAGGATCCATTTAAGTAGGAAAGTGGGGTATTGTTTGGTGATGATAAATATGTCTGGAATCCCAAACCTCCTAATATTTGNAAAGTGGGGTATTGTTTGGTGATGATAAATATGTCTGGAATCCCAAACCTCCTAATATTTGATTAGGTAACTACATAGCCACTGCCACTCCAGCTGGGTTACCAAAGTGTGTGTTTAGTGTGTGAATGTGTGTGTGTGTGTGAGAGAGAGAGAAAGAAACAGGTACAGAGACAGGGAGAGAGAGAAATTAGAAAATGATTCATAGTCCCAAACAAAGCCAAGATTGTATTTGTCCATATTATCTAATTCCTATCCTTGTGGCATATTCAGCTTTTGCATATTTATAATATCATAGGTAAAATGATACACTTTATATTTTACATTAACATTGCATAATACAAGCTTTTCCATTTTGCTCCAGATTGGTATCACCGTTCTACAATAGCACAATAATGTTTATTTTAGGTAACTACATAGCCACTGCCACTCCAGCTGGGTTACCAAAGTGTGTGTTTAGTGTGTGAATGTGTGTGTGTGTGAGAGAGAGAGAAAGAAACAGGTACAGAGACAGGGAGAGAGAGAAATTAGAAAATGATTCATAGTCCCAAACAAAGCCAAGATTGTATTTGTTCATATTATCTAATTCCTATCCTTGTGGCATATTCAGCTTTTGCATATTTATAATATCATAGGTAAAATGATACACTTTATATTTTACATTAACATTGTATAATGCAAGCTTTTCCATTTTGCTCCAGATTGGTATCACCGTTCTACAATAGCACAATAATGTTTATTCTTCATAATTAAGAGAGAGAGGTGTTTTCTGTTCTATCCTCTCCAACCATAACAAAGCAATTTAGTTATAAAACATAAATTTTTGCTTCAAAAAAAGACAATTGCTTGACATGGGGTTAAAATTTCCCAAATGCTTTATATCAAGAGAAAAAATACTCAAAGTCCTGTCAACGTATGGATATTCTTCCCATTTAAAAAAAAATAGCAATAACCTTAATAATTCTTTTTCTTTTACTGTATTTCCATCATGACTTACATTCCAGAGAGCATCAGTCAACAGTGAATCCTCCCAAGGCTGCTGCAGTCAACAGAGATATTTAATAGTTTTTTCCAGTAAAAGCTGTAGACTCCTAAGCATCTGTGCAATGGGAGATCAATTCCAGCTGAAATGTTGCCTCTTCTGGAAAAAAATCAAACAGGATGAAGCCATTCCAATTCTCCATAGCACAGTAGAATACAGAGGAGCTGAAAAAGAAATCAGGTCGAATGTTGTAATATCAAATAAACACTTCCAGATTTCAGATAGCTAAAAACTCAGACATGGTCTTAATAAGAACATATACATCATAACCATGTCACGTAGCATTTTAATTTTTGTGTATATGTGTTTAAGACAATTATATCATAAAGCTACATTGCTCTATTTCTATACAATAAGTTTGAAGATTCTTACTTAATCCTGTTGCTGTTGTCATCAAGAAGTTCTCTTCAGATAGTCTCAGAGTTAGATATTTGGATCAATTTAGCCCTAACTGCCTGCCATCGAGATCCTTCACTCCTCACAAAAATGGTATTTTAACAATATTTTTTTCTATACATGTTAAGTAATTTGCATTTATATATGTCCTATTTGACTGTTTTATTAAAAATTACCAAGCATTTTTTTCACTTCTCCACCAGTTTTCAACCCCCTCTCTCAACACCTCATTTAAACTTAAGACCTTGACCCTTCCTTCCAGACTGGGCTCAGCAGCCTCAGAGCAGCTGAATTAACCAGTGTCCTCTATCCAGAGCGTGTCACTGTTATGCTCTGGGATTTAAATTTATTACTATAGATGGGCTTTGCCTTCTAGAGCATCTAGAATGACAACTATCCCACCTAAATAACAAACTAAAGTTAATAGTGGAAGCCTAAATAGGTTCCTTTTCTTTCTGGAAGGAACAAATGCATTCCAGGGTGACTTGCCCTCGTCAGTGGACACATATAAGTAAAAATAGAAACTGGAGGCTCAGTCAAAGGGAGTATAAGACGGGGTAGGACTTTGGAGAGCCAATGTTGCCTGATCTCCATCATTAAGTACTCCTAGGCAGTTCATTTATTCACTTAAATATATATGCTGAGTTTCTACTATGTGCCAGGCACTGGGGCTAGAGAAATAATATTTCCCCTCCCTCAGTAGCTTATAATCTAAAAGTAAAATTTCTACTATGTGCCAGGCACTGTTTTAGGCACTGGGGCTAGAGAAATAATATTTCCCCTCCCTCAGTAGCTTATAATCTAAAAGTAAATAATAGCTACATACAGGGGCACCTCTGCTTCAAGAATCTCTTTAGGTATATCACACATCTTAAAATATTAAAACTAGAAGAGATTATGAATATTATCTATTCTACCCCCTTCACTTTATGGATGAGAAAACTGAGATTCAGGCAAAATAGTTGAATTAACCAACTGCAAAATCCTAAACTAGACTGCAAGAGTTCTAATTCCTAGTTCAAGCTGTTTCTCACTAATTCACACTATTTCTCTCAGATCAGGAATATCTCAGGAACATAACATAAAAACAAAAACAGTTGATTTTATTTTATTACATTGTAGGTTATGTAAACCAAGTCTGATTTTGTTGTTAATGACAATACATGACTAGTAACTTTCAGAGAATAAAGACATGAGTGGCACTGTATTTATAAACATGAAAATGAACACTGCTAATGATTTGTGTTTTTGTTGAATTCTTTTTCTTACTCCAATCTGTAAATGTTTCACAATTGTATTTTTACTACTCTCTGAAGACTGATTTTTTAAAATGTACATTATTTTAATCAGACAAATTCTTAAAGTTTAAGAATTCACTAGCTTCTTCCCTCCACCCCTTTCATAGGCAACTATTGATTTGAATTCGGTCATTATAGTTACTTTGAATGATCTACATTTTTAAATAAAAGGAATCATACAGAGTCTAAAAACCAAAAAATCCATATGCCTTTCATGGGATTTCTCCCACTGTAAAGAATATGATTTCATGGTCAAATGGAGCTCTGACGTGAGACAAAATAAGTTTGGAAATAACTTTACTAAGGATCTAGGCACTGAGTAATGGCATCCAGCCAATAACCATAGTCCTGTAGAATTGTCATCTGTCACCTTTTTTTATTTGTGGGCTAGACAGTGAAGTTGGCAGCATATTGCCCATAGGCTCTAAGTTCATACAGCTAATGGTTTGCAGCTCATCTATGCAGAATGTAAAACAAAGGCAATATATATATATATATATATATATATAGAGAGAGAGAGAGAGAGAGAGAGAGAGAGAGAGAGAGAGGGGAAAAAAAAAAAAAAAAAAAAAAAAAAAAAAAAAAAAAAAAAA
>NW_007734518.1:119043-132443 GCF_000696425.1 Galeopterus variegatus
AAAAAAAAAAAAAAAAAAAAAAAAAAAGAAGAAAAAAGAAGAGGGGAGAAAGAGAGAGAGAGAGAGAGAGAGAGAGAGGTGAAATAAGAAAAAAAAAAGAAATGCTCCAAAAACAGAGAAATTTTCATAGAAGACTGCTTATAAAAAGCTATGCAGAGCCACCTAGTGACAGAATTTTGTGTTGATAGAATTGTATTTGGTCATAAACAGAAAATAAGTTTACAGACTTAAAGATAATAAAAATGACTGGGTCAGGAACAGAGCCTAGTTTTCTGTGTATGTAAGACCTCAGCTGTGAAGGAGACAAGATTCATCTGTCAAGTTTTTCAAAAGAAAGCTTAAATGTGCCTTTTGAAACAGCTAAAAAAAATTTCCAATTTAATCGCTGTTCAACAGGTATACAAGTTAGAGATAATTGGATTCCACTTATAAATTCTTATATTTCACCCAAGAAGGTGCAAAAAGTCAATTTCTTTAAAATGGAAAATATCTGTTAGTGTTTCCAAACAGAATAGAACAGGATTTTTTTTTTATGAACTCTTAAGAGTCTTTTATCAGTGAGACTTTTTAACAGCAAAACTACGTTTCTAAGGAAATTAAGGTGGCAGAAAATTGTCACTCCAATTAAAACCCTTTGTGTATTATACTTCAGAACATCAGGTTGTACACGATAAATACAAAAAAAAACTATCTTCGAATAGAGTAAAAATTACAATTGTATGTACGGAGTTAAAGGAACTTATAAAGACATGTTTAATTAGAACATTTCAGAAATGCTGTGATTGTTAGGACAAATCCTGAGTCACGATTACATGAGCTTTTATTGAACCCTTGAATCTTTTGCTATCATCTGATAATTTATTTATTATAAACCAATCCTGAAATCTGTTAAAATGATGAATGTTTGATAATAATGATGGATGAATACCAAAGACTGATATTTTTATATAAATAACAACTTATTGTTGCATAAGTAAATTTTCAATCTATTATGCAAATATTTTTTGAAAAAAATATTTAAATTGTGAATAAAATTACAGAGTGGACTGTAAAAGCTGATTCAAGATAGTTTATTTTATTTAGTTTTGTTTACTCTTCGGTTGACTAAAGATAGACTTAAAAATACTTTCGTTTCATTTCTTGTTGTTGAAAAACTTGATTAAAAGTATTGGATGCTGTGCTCCACACTGACTGAGCCTCTATTCAGTAAGAGAAAGGGTGGATGCAGAATCTTTTGATTCCTATCTGCAGTCTAAGATAATACACATAAAATATACATTGATTTCTAATTAATGAGAGTTTATTGTATCATATTGAATATGAAACAACACTGTAAATACAATGTCCTTGTTTCTGAGCAGTTCTATTACATTCACCCACAAATCAATCAAACAATACATGCAATAAGGTAAAGATCTATAAAACGGAAGTCCTGAACATAGAATTTTAAAAGCATTAATAAGGAAAAATAGAATCAGATAACATAAATTGTCTTTTTAATGGCATGGATGATCCTAGCAGAAAAGGCTCCAAAGTTAATGCAGTTCTGATGTATAATTTCAGACAATGTGACAATGGGAAATGTGTATTACTATGGAAAAATCAAGATGCAAGAAAGACTTACAGCTATCTAGATTGGGGTATACTGGTTTGATGAAATATCTGTGTCATATTGCAAACCATACAAGTAATGTGAATATCAGCAGGATCCTCAGTCACTTTAGCTACAAATCCAATAATGCCCACCTGTGTGTTGTGCAGACAAAAAAGGGCTCACTGTGGATAAAGCTATTTCAATGGTGTCACCACTGAACACAAAGAATAATGGAATGAGGATAGCTACCATTATTTAATGTCCACTGTGTGATTGTCACTAGGCTAGGGGATTTACATATGCCATTTCAGTTAACATTTCCAAACCCCTCAAACTGGTATTAATTTTCTATTTTGTAAGGGAAGAAACTGAGACTCTAAGAATTATAAATTCATTGTCTACTTTCATAGACATTCTCTTTCCTCTGCATTTATTGAACTACACAAGAAATTCATATATGGATATTATATACATATTATAAAACCAAAATTTTGTTCTAATTCTGTTTTCCTTCCAATAAAGTAACCACTTTTTTCAAAGTCAGATTAGAATACATTATGGAAGATAAACTAAAGATGCTCACTCCATGTTCTTAAGAATGAGAGCCCTAGCAAGATGCAAACTTTTGTTTAAACAATAAAATAAAATCATAAAATAACTCAATCCAGTCGAAGATGTAGTTTTGCAACTCGTCTCTACAAGACAGTTCATTTTATTTTGTATTATGAAAAGAATTTCTTCTCTTACTATATTTTCAAAATGGATGCAATATATGAAAATGTAGAAAATTCTGGTGGATTAGTCTCAAAGCCTAATGCATTAACAGTTAAACATGGGAGACCATAACGATTACCTCTAAGGCTTTTCAAATGCAGATTCTGAGGTCCCACCCTTCAGACACCCTGTCTCAAAGATTCTGAAGTGGGGCCCAGAAACGTACATCTTGATTCATATGCTTCCCCCTACTACTCCATGAGACTCTGATGAAGGAAGGTCACAGACCAAATGGGAAATGCTAATATATTTCTCCTTTGAATTTTTGGTTAATTTTCTTGGAGTTTCATGTCATGTCCTCAAAGTAATTTTTTCTTTCTTTTTTTCTGTATTTCTTTCTTTTCCCATTAAAATATTTTTATGGGAATTTTTACCATCATAGTTGTAAAAAGAATAGGTCATTTTTGTGGAGTTAATTTTTGAAAGATTCTTACAATATTATATTTTTTATATAAGAGAGACTATCTTGTATTTTTACAAGATAGAGTAAAATACAAGAGTAAAATATTTATGCTATCAAAACATTTGCAGGATCTATTGTGATTGTTACAAGGGTCTTCACTTAATTTTAATATGTTAAAAATGTTACATATGTAAAAAATCACTTGTATTGAGTCAGCCTGTCATTGTGTGAATGAGCAAAGAGAGTCCCAGACACAAGTGATAGTCCAGCACTGAACAGCAAGTGGCAGCAGCACCAGACCTTCCAATGCTCAGCCCAGTGCTATTACCAGGACACTGTTTCCTGCCACCTACCACGTGAGCATTCACCCACGCACCTGGATGTTAACTGAATGCTGCACAGGGTTCTTCCCTGTGTCATTCAGAGCACAATTAAAAGATAAAAACATTGAACCCTTTCCTCTCACCTCAAGTCCCAAGTGCTCAAAGCAGAAAATAGATTAATTCAAATAATCCTCTGCTAAACTAAGGTCCAGAGGGAGGAAGCATTTAAGTCTTTGCTGTGGATTATTACACATAATAGAAGAAAAGATTTGTGTTAAAGGTGTGTCCCAGGAACCCCTTTGCTATGGGTGGAATGCGTCTCCCAAAAGTTAATGTATTTGGAAATGTGATTTCTGTCGTAAAAGTGTTAAGACGGTGGAAAATCCAATCATGGTCATTGAAAGGGATGGTTATGATTGTGAGGACTGTGTCCTTGTGAATGATTGATTGATTCATGGAGTAATGGGTATGGTTCTGATGGCTTTATAAAGACCGCAAGTGAGGAAGTTAGTCTCTCTCTTGCTCAGCCATTTCACCGCGCATTGCTATAGTCACCACCAGAAAAAGGCACTCACCAGATGTGTCACCTGGACTTTGTAATTCCCAGAATCCAAACTGTCAGAAATAAATTTCATTTCTTTGTCAATGACCCAGTGTATTAGTGCATTTTGTTTTGCTATAAGAGAATACCTAAGACTAGGTAATTTATAAAGAACACAGGCTTATTTGGCTCACAATTCTCTTCATTTCTTTGTCAATGACCCAGTGTATTAGTGCATTTTGTTTTGCTGTAAGAGAATACCTAAGACTAGGTAATTTATAAAGAACACAGGCTTATTTGGCTCACAATTCTGGGAAGCTGCATCTGGCGCCGGCCTCAGGCTGCTTCTACTCAGGGCGGAAAGCGGCAGGCAGTGGCAGGTACAAGGAGACCACATGGTGAGAGGAAGAGAGAGAGAGATTCCATATCGTGGCTATTGTGAATAATGCTGCAATAAACACTGGAGTGCAGTTATTTCTTTAACATATTGATTTCAATTTGTTTGGATATATACAGCGTGATCTCATATAGGGAATCTTAAAAAGTCAAATTTATAGAAGTATAAGAGCAGAATGATCGTTATCAGAGGATTGGGGGAGGGGGAAGGAAGGAATGGGCAGTTGTTGGTCAAAGGGTACAAAGTTTCAGATAGACAGGAGAAATAAGTTTTGAGATCTATTGTACAGCAGGATGACTACAGTAAATAAAAATGTATTATTTATTTCAAAACAACTAAGAGTAAATTTAAATGTCTCACCATAAAAAATAATAGGCTATGAATTGATGAATATTTTAATTAACTGATTTAATCATTTCAAATTTTATACATACTCATATATCAAAACAACCAGCTCTGGCGGGAACTAATAGAGCAAGAACTCACTCATTAATCCCCCACCTCCCAGGGAGAACATTAATCCATTCATGAGGGATCCGCCCCCTTGACTCAATCAGCTCCCAAGGTTGCCACATTGGGGATCAGATTTCCATTTGAGTTTGGGGGACAACACATCCAAACTCTGTCATTCAGGTTCATGAATTCTATTATAAGCAACAGAAAGAGACTAATACATGTCTTCTGTGCAGAGGTGCACAGAAAGTAAAACTCCCTTTCACATAAACACAGGACTATGTAAGCAGTTATGTCCCACCTTGACTCTTACATATGGCCACTGAGGTGTATATGGCGACATCCGGCAAACATGCACTGGTCATTTTAATGCAACAAAGCTTTGTTCCCAAATGATTTTCAGCTGTTTGGGTCTTCTGAAAGCCCTTCTCTCTCACCAAATTATTCCCTTCTACTTGATACCAGCAAAATATTATTTTATTGTGTATACGTACGACATTTTCTTTGTCCATTCATCTGCTGATGGGCACTTAGGTTGATTCCATATCGTGGCTATTGTGAATAATGCTGCAATAAACACGGGAGTGCAGTTATTTCTTTGACATATTGATTTCAATTTGTTTGGATATATACAGCGTGATCTCATATAGGGAATCTTAAAAAATCAAATTTATAGAAGTATAAGAGCAGAATGATCGTTATCAGAGGATTGGGGGAGGGGGAAGGAAGGAATGGGCAGTTGTTGGTCAAAGGGTACAAAGTTTCAGATAGACAGGAGAAATAAGTTTTGAGATCTATTGTACAGCAGGATGACTACAGTAAAAAAAATGTATTATTTATTTCAAAACAACTAAGAGTAAATTTAAATGTCTCACCATAAAAAATAATAGGCTATGAATTGATGAATATTTTAATTAACTGATTTAATCATTTCAAATTTTATACATACTCATATATCAAACCATCACATTGTACCCTATGAATGTATATACAGTTATGACTTGTACATTAAAAATTATATTAAAAATAAAAGTTTCTCTTCATTCTGCTCTTTTCCATCTTTGAAGAATCTTGAAAATGAATTCTATCAATTCAGAGTGTACATGAGTAAGCTTTGAATGCAGTGTCTACATATTTCCTCTACTATTGACATCAGTCACATTACAATTCTGCTGTGTCACAAACATAATGCCAGTAATCATACCGCTAGCATCTAACAGGCCATGGCAATAACTGATTAATTACCGGATTCTAGATAGCATCATATTTTCAACTTATCACAATTCCAATTTGCACTTCACAATGAAAAATAAATTTAACTATATCTCTAGCCACTTCTTTGAAGTTTTACTGGTAGCAGTATACCTGCAGTTTCAGTCCCTCAAAAGCTCCCCAAACCTCTAAATTTCCTTCTTGTTCTCTTTCTCCACCAACTTCATTTCCAACTGGCTTATTATGCATTCTGTCCATCTTGCCTCTGTACCTATAATTTTTCAAACACTGTAAGCAGCAATCTCACAAGTATAATTAATTTTTATTTTTTCAATGTCACATTCTACTATTAAACTCTAGTGCATTAAAAGTACATGCTGACCTCTGAAAATTTTAGTATTCAAGCAAAGAATGGAAAAGGGGTGAGCTTCTAAATCTAGTATACATTTAAAATTTGAAATTACAATAGCTCTAATAGTGAAGAAAAAGTTACTAACATATTCTGGTTTATGCTACCAATGTATATCTGGTTTGAATGAGAACAATTAGACTTCAGTGCTATGGTCTGAAGATTTGTGTTCCCCCAAAATTCATATGTTGAAATCTAACCCACAATGTGATGGTATCGGGAGGGCCTTTGGGAGGTGATCAGGTCATGAGAGCAGAGTCCCCAGGAATGGCATTAGTGCCCTTATGAAAGAGGCCCGAGAGTGCTGCCTTACCCCACGTGAGGACACAGCAACAAGGCACCATCTATGAACCAGAAAGCCCTCACCAGACACCAAATCTGCCAGCACCCTGATCTTAGCCTCCCCAGCCTCCAGAACTGTGAGAAATAAATTTCTATTGTTGAAAAGCTACCCAGTTTATGGTATTTTGTTATAGCAGCCTGAACCCACTCAGACAAACTGGAGGTGATACATAATAGCAAAACTAATGTGTGCCTATTTAGATGTAATATTTTCAAGTAAAATATTAAATTCACAGACTATTGACTACAAACAAATGCACAATATTTATTTTATGTACTTAATTTATTTTTCCTTTTGAATCTAAAGTTCAAAAGAGTTAAGATAACCATATTTCTTAATTCGTATAACATTTTCCTCATGTATCCATGTGAAATCCCACTTCTTTTACACTTTCTCTTTCATTCCCATTCCTCATTTGCATCCTCTCCCACCTGTCATTCACTGTGTGTTGAGTATATCATTCCTTGTAAAATACATGTCATTTGTATGTGGGTTTGGGTTTTATTTACATAAAATATATGCTAGCAGGACTGATGATATATTACACATGTTAGTTGAGCAGAGGAGTGAGTATATCACTGTTGCTGCTGTGAGGATGAAAATAGATGTGGATGGACCAAAAGTAGAAGCAGGTAATCTATTTCAGGAGAAGATATACCATAGTAAGTCAGGTCAGATGGCTTTGGCAAGGCTCACACTAATGAAGATGGTTAAGTCTCAACATTGATTTCCAAGGAAAAACCAACAGATTTACTGATAGAGTTAATGTATGGTGTGAGAAAAAGAGAGAATCAAAGATAACCCAAAGTTCTGGGGCTAAGCTGAATAATAAGGAAGACTATAAATGAGTGGCATCATTTTGAGGGGAGGAAAGAGAAATGAAAATACTGTTTTCGGTAGGTTAATGTTGAAATGCTTGTTTGATATGCAAGCAGAGCTAACACATAGGCATTTAGATTACTTGGGTATACATCTGGAGTTTTACAGAGACAATAGAACAGAAATTTGGGAGCTATTTTTAAAGTCATGGGCTTGAATGAGATCACTTTAGAGAGAGAATAGGAGACCCAAGCACAGAGCCCTAGAACATTCTAAAAATATCAGCAAAAGGGACTGAGAAATATCAGCCTGTGAGTTAGAAGCCCGAACAAAATTCAAAACACAAATTTAAAATATGAAGCTTGTGGTCCTGTGGAAGCCGAGTGAAGAAAATGTTTCCAGAAGATGACAAGCAACTCTGCTGAATGGTGCTAAGAGCCCTAGTGAGACAGAGACAGAGAATTGACTGTTGCTCCAAGGTACCTATTGATCTTGACAAAAGCAATTTTAGTAGAGTGATCAAGATAAATTCCTGACTAGATTGAAAGAGAATCGTAGGATAAAAGGTGTAGACAACAAGTATAGACAACGCTTTTGAATAGATTTTTTTATAATGCTGAACAGAGAAATAAGGTCGGGGGGGGATTTTTTTAAAATGGAAAATATTGCGGACTGTTTCCATGGTGATAGGAATGATCCAGAAAATGGGGGTGGGGGGTGGGGAATTGATGATGTGGAGTAAAGAGGAGATATGAAGATGAATTAATCAATAACATATGCATCAAAGCATATGTTATCTGTTTTAGAAAACAGATTCTGGTGGAATTAATAGTAGTACAATGACATAATTTATGTCTGAGAGAGAGAGAAAGAGAGAGAGAGGGAGGTGTAAAAATGCTGCAGGAGTGTGGGAATGTTTGACTCTGTCCTTCAAGGACTGAGAAAGCAGCTGCAGAGCAGAAGTTTGGACTGTATTAAGTCTGACTGGAAGTTCAGCAAGTGGGAAGTGGCCCCAAGAGCAAGCAAGGAGAAGGGATGCACCGGTTCTGCTGCCCAGAGCACCAGCAAAGCAGGCGCAGCAGCAACAAATGAGACAAATCAGCTTGGCTGAATTTTGTATTCCTAGAATTTTATGGGCAGAAAATCTATAAAGAAGCTCTTCTACTTTTTATATATGTAGGTTTGGGGATTTATGGTTTCAAGTTATTTTTATTTTGAATTACATCCCCAAAGAGCTTCTCAGTGTTTGGTGCTTCTGAAGACTTAAATCCAGTTCCGTGAGTGGATGTGGAAGTGCTGGAAGTTTGGCCTCACTCCACTAGGAAGAGTGGTGTGGTCAGATTTGTGTTTCAGAGAGATCTCCTATAGCTAGGTGGGCAACACCGAAGGCATTCTTAGAATTTTCTAACAATCCTTACCTCTCCTGGAGAGTGTATGTGCATGTGTATATAGATGTGCATGCATTCATGCAG
The DNA here is from genome assembly GCF_000696425.1 of Galeopterus variegatus. Taxonomy (NCBI): domain Eukaryota; kingdom Metazoa; phylum Chordata; class Mammalia; order Dermoptera; family Cynocephalidae; genus Galeopterus; species Galeopterus variegatus. Next base: position 127,784 of record NW_007734518.1, read on the forward strand.
ATGGATGTGAACCTGGGTTTGAGTGATATTAAGGATCCAGCTCTTCACCCTTACAATTGTTCCCATCCCCACCCCAAATCTATCCTCATCTTGGACCTGTAATTTAGTTATAGTGCCACCAGGGGGTGATAAAGAGCCATGACTCAAACAGTAAACTCCGAACGCTATTTTGTTGAAAACGAGAAGAATAATTTATCTCTTTACACCAAAATTAATTTCTTCATAAAATAATTTAATTTGAACAACATTAATCAATAACATATGCCTCAAAGTCCCATCAGCTCATGCTCAGAGAGCTCCCACACAAACATCAGGCAGTAAGTGGTAAAATAGTCCTAGTTTCATGACAGTTCTGCTTTTTCAATTGTGTGACTTTGAGGAAATTCCTGGGCTTCTGGGTTTTGGTCTCTCAGTCTGGAAATTGAAGATGTTGACTGTGATTTCACAAGGTTTGTGTGTGTGTGTGCTGATAGATAAGATAGACAAGGTAAAAAACAGACACCGGGCATTCAGCTTATGTTGATCTCACTTCCTCATTTTCAGTAATATTTCTTCATCTAAGAAGAGAAGTTACATGTCCAACTGATCTTTAATTCTTCCTCAATTTCTTTTGAATAGTAAGGCTTAAAATTATGGTTAGTTGTGCATCTCCAGGCCTCCCCCAGGAGGCCTGCTTTTGCTCAGTGAAGAGAGGATCACATGCCTTCCTCTGCACCTGCTGGTGAACCTGTACCCTTTAGCTGATGCTTTTCAACGTCAGGGTTTCAATTATCTTCTCACTCTTTGGAGTGCAGGACAAGGAAGAAATTTTAAAGTAAAACTAATGCCTTGATATGTTAAAAAGTGTAAATGCCCATCTTAGCCCTGTATTTACTCCTCATCCCCCAGCATCATTCCACTTACCTTTCTAGAAACTCCAACTGCTTTGTCCGAAAGCTTTTGGAGATTGCCAGTTGAATCATCAAGTTCTTGCAGAATCACAGAGCTTTAGCACCCACAATACCTGAGAGAACACGTGTTCAAACACCTTGTTGCATCAATCAGGACACTAGCAGAGAGAGGGGGCAGTACTTGGCTGAAGCCACAAAACATTAGCAGCATGGCTGAGGCCAGGGCCACTCTCTCAGCTGGGTGCCCTCTCCTGTTCTCTGCTTCAAGCAGAGGTGCTGCAGGGACCAAGAGGACTTCATTGGGGACCATTGTCTGAAGTGTTCAGTGGACTAACTGTGTCACAGGTGGAATCAGATCAAAAGAATTGTTGAGAATCAAAGAGATTGTAATTCAGAAAGCTCGAGGAGGAAGCTGGCTGTGTGATGGAGGGAGGCACAGGTCCTGCCTCTTGCCCTGTCACTTCTTCTGTCTCTAGAAAGGTCAGACTGGTAGGAAGGAGCTGAAGGGATCACATGAGGAAATGGGTGTATGGCTGTGAGAGAAGTTGCTGCTCTCTCTTCTGCTAGGCCCAGACTGAGGAATGTCTAATCCCATCTGCTTACTCCTAAGGAGCGAAGTGGACCTGTACATTCTACAGGTCTCGTTCTCCAGAGGCTATGACCCCAAGAGAATTCTGGGTGGCATGGACATTGTAGACTTGTTCACCAACTGGACACATTTCTCAAGCATCACCCAAAAGGCCCTACTGAAGGTATCAAAGGTGGTCAATAAGGCCATAAGGCCATGTGCAACATGATAAGAAGGGTGTGAAGGCAGCTGCCACCACTGAGGTCACCCTATAGTTGGTGTCTAGAACTCTCATTTTCAGCTTCAACTGGCCATTCGTCATCATGATCTTTAAGCAATTCACATGAAGCAGGCTTTTCCTGAGCAAGGTTGTGAACCTCCCCTAAGGTTGCTCCCACCCAGGAGCCACAGCCCCATCTGAATCTGTGCACCAGGGACTCCACAGAAATGTTTTGGGGCTGGGAGATTTCCCCAACCTTCTCCAGTTTTTCCTCCACCCTATGAGAGTTGTCTGTACTTTTAAGCATATTGTAATAAATAACTGTTATTGCAGGGGGGGGGGGGAAGAATATATAAGGTGAAGGTTTTTTGTTTTATATCCTATTATTTTTGAAAACATGAAGGACTTCTTCATTCCTCTACATTCTAACTAGAAATGGAAATACCTTTGATATGTATATTTGAAAAAGATATAGTTAAAGAATAAAATTTACTTGGCATAAATTATATTTATTTCTCTGTGGATCTAATTATATCTTTCTTCCATTCAAGGGATAAGAGTTTTATCTTCTGAATAAAGATGATTCCAGATTCATAATTCCAGTTTCTATACCTTTCTCTTAAGCTGTTACTTAAGGCCCCTCTCAACGAAATACAAACTCCTCCACATCATCAGGACGAGCATAATTTTACCTGGCAAAAGGCAAATACAGTGACTATCATGGTAGTGGAATTAAGATATAGTATTGCTTGCCTTTTAAGTTATTAACTTATTATGGGGTCATTTCAGGAAAAAGAAGAGGAAGTAGAAAGATAATTACTTTAGGAGTGTTTGTTAGTTACAATATCTTTACCAACAATTAACAGAGCATCATAAGTTGCCTTGGGTCACATATGACACTTTTGTATTACAATGTGCATGTTGTCAATGCCTTATGGACAGAAATGATATCTCTATTTCTGAATTTCTGCAGTTTTATCTATTCCAATGTCAGAAATATTGGGAGAATTATTTTAAAGAGTATATATTTGATTACATAATGAAATATGTTCTTGAAATAAAAAATCAAATTCTTACAGCACTTTATATACATATTATAAAATATAATATATATTTTAAAAATATATATATTATAAATATATATATATATATATATTTTTTTAATCTCCTAAACCTTAGAGGAAAACTTATTTCACTAATTCTCTTGTTGTCCCACTAGGAGTTATTATAAGTTTGTATATCTATTTTGACAAATTATTGAAAAATTCTTTATACATTAATTTGATGGATGATTATATACAGATTGTACAGAATATTTTTTTCATTTTTATAATAAGGCAACAAACACCATAATTATTGGGCAAAAGATTTCAACAGATGCTTCACAAGAGATGATATCAAAAGGCAAATAAATTAAAAAAATTCTCAAAATGATTAGTCATTGAGTGATACATATTTAAACTACAATGAGATATCAATACACACCCTTTAGAAAAGCAAAATTTTAAACATATGATAATTCCAAGTGTTATCAAAGATGGAGAGCAACTAGAATGTTTGCACACTGTTGGTAAAGGGACACAAAAAAGCATTTACATTGTGTAATGATAAAATTTTAAAAATAAAAATGATAATTCCAAGTGTTATCAAAGATGGAGAGCAACTAGAATGTTTGCACATTGTTGGTAAAGGGACACAAAAAAGCATTTACATTGTGTAATGATAAAATTTTAAAAATAAAATAAATAAAAAAGATGATCTGAAAAAAGTTATCTTATAATATTAAATAGCTTTTCATGTAATCCAACAGTTCCAAACATAGTCATTAACATGTGAGAAATAAAAACAAGTATCCACACAAAGTCTTGTACATAGATATTTTTAGTATGTATATTCATAAAGCAAAAACTGGAAAAAAAATAATATGTTTATCAGTATATGAATGGATAAACAAATTATGGCATATTTAAACAATGAAATACTACTTGGCAATAAAAAAACGAGCAAAGTACTGAAACAAAATAATACAGATGATTCTTAAAAGCACTATATTGAGTAAAAAAGCCAGACACAAAAGCACATCCTACTTGATTCCCTTTAATATGAAATCAATAAAGGCAAATCTACTGTTGAGACAGAATGGAGATCAGTGGTTGCCTGGAGTCAAAGAAGTAGGAGATTTACTGGAGTAAGGCTTAAGGGAAGTTTGGGGTTGCTATGGGTCAAATATGTCCCCCAAAAGTTCATGCATTGGAAATAATCTCCATTGTAATAGTGTTAAGAGGATGGGAAATCCAGTTATGGTATTAGAAATGTGGGGCCTTTTAAGAGGCAACTTGATTGTGAGTAGCACGTCCTAGTGAATGGATTGATCCGTTCATGCAGTAATGGGTTGATAGTTAAATGAGTGGTCATGGGCATGGCTCTGATGGGTTTATGAGGCTAGTGAGTGAGCAGCTCAGCACTTTCGTTTAGCCGTTTAGCCCTTCTTGCCAAGTGATACCCTGCATTACTCTGGAGAGTCAAAACCTAGAAAAAGGCCCTCACCAGATGTGTTCCCTGGACTTTGGACTTCCAGCTTCTGGAACTGTAAGAAATAAATTTAATTTCCTTGTAAATTACCCAGGTCCAGGTATTCTGTTACAAGGAGCAGAAATGGACTAACACAAGGATAACTAAAATCTACTAAGTCTTGCTGTGGTAGTTGCACAGATGTATGCATTTATCAAAACTCATTATTTCTTGACACAACACTTAACCAATTGCTTACATTGACCTGTATGAAACAGGTGTTTATAAAAACTCTTATTCTATTGACAAGAATGGAAAAAAAAAATTCAAATCAGGCTTCTTTTGTTTGTATTTCTCATATAGTTAAAGAGTACATGATGAAGAGAATCAAAAAATATTTGCAGTTAACTAGTGCCGTTTTATAGGAGATGAGGACATTTTTTCTCCAAGTGTGAGAATATATACATTGTT
>NW_007734518.1:133533-141247 GCF_000696425.1 Galeopterus variegatus
TCTGTGAATTATTCTGCATAGTACTACAGTTTAGTTTATTGGCTCTGAGCACAGACCTGGAAGTTGAATGAGAACCTTGGAAATCTGAGTACGTCATCATATGATAATAAGAACGTATTTAAAAATTAGGTGCACACAATATTCACAGTTAATATGGAGGTTATGGGAGCATGTTCTGCTGCCTATCCCTACCACCTGGGTTTAATATCCATTCTGCACTAAACAGGTTAAATGGGCAATAGTCTCAATCAGTATAAACTTTAGGGAATTATAGTAATAGTACTGAGCACATAGGTTGGTTGATAAAATGAATGAGATGAACAATATGAAGCACTTGGGTTACAGTTTGACACATAAAGTGTTATACAAAGGTTAGCTATTATTAGAGGTATCATTTCTCAAATTGTCTTTGAAAAGAATGCTAAATGCTGTTAATATTGAACAAATGGCAAACCTTTCTCTCTTTTACAACTATTTCGTACTGCTAAGATTAAAATGAATTAACTTTCATTACAAAACTGAGAAAACTCAATATTCTTAGTACAAATAGTTGTGAAGGTGAAATTTCAAAGTATATTTCAGAATTTTGATGATTCATGAAAAAATTAACCAATAATTGATATATAAATAAGAAAATAAGTATATTTAAAATGTCTTCTTGGATGACCAAACAGTGAAAAACCAACCAAACATTTTTTGAAACATACCATGGCAATCAGGTATGTCATGAATAATATAGCCACCCACACCACTAGCAATCTATACCTAAGTTTTAATCAAAAAATAAGATAGCTCAGAAGAAAATGCAAAATTTAAGTTACGGTCATCAATACCCTTTTTTAGATTTGAAATAACTCTGAGGTTCATTGTTAACATATTTGCTTTTGGTTAAAGATCTATTTTTATATTGTTTACTTTTTCATATATGGTGTTACTCTATATAAAACCACAAGTGGAAGTTTAATTTATTAAATGACATTTTATGATCTATTGATATCTTAATCCAAACTCACTAGAAAACAGAGCCTGAGACTAGATGTTAAAAATCATTTTCTTTGGGCAATCCAATTCCAAAGCAGCTAGAATGATGGAAAGAAAAGTAAGGCAAAGTAGAATAAATGAGTAAAGGCAAAAAGGATGCTTTAGCAGTGCCCACTGTCCCATAGTGAACTAGGAAGTATCATATCTGATATTCTACAGCTGTAAATATTCAGCAACACAGGTTCATCAGGAGGAGGAAGAAGAGGAAATGTATTTGCCAGTCCCTTCTTGGCTTTTGTACCCCATGGGTCAGAGCTTGTCTCATGGGGAGTTAACTGCCCCATACTTCTGAGATGTTCCACACAGCCCCATCAGCAGTTGCTGGAGAAACTGCAATGTCTGCTCTGTGCTATGCTGCTTCACCCAAATCTGGAGCGGGTGGCAGGAACAAGAGACTCCTGGCATGTAGCTGGTGAATCACAAGCTGGCAAAAACACTCTATTATTTAAGAGATGAGCCAGAGGTCTTACATCATAAGATCACTCAAGCATTCCAATCCCCCTAAACCTTTGGACACTTTTGTTTTCAAAATGCTAAATAAGTTCCACAATTTCAACTTCACTTACTATAGGCTTGCTTTGGGTACATATTTAGTAAACCAACCAATCGAACTATTAGAGCCACTTCGAGCTCCTCAGTCTAACACATTATACCTGGAATCACTGACTGTCATTCTCATATCAATTAATGTGGTCTGATCAAACTCTGTATTTCTTTTATTTTTTTTTTCCTTTTTGTCTTTTTTTTTTTTACTGACCGGTAACGGGATCGCAACCCTCAGTGTCGTGCCCATACCAGGGACCGGTAACGGGATCGCAACCCTCGGTGTTGCGCCCACACCACGCTCAGCCACTGAGCGGGAACCGGTCTCCACATGGGATCCGAACCCTTGGCGGGAGCGCCGCCGCGCTCCCAAACAGCACACTCTCCAGTGCGCCACCGGGCTGGCCCCAAACTCTGTATTTCTTTTAGTGAGTTCTTATGCCCTTAAAGTCCTTTCACACACAAAATGCCCAGGTTATCTGTCAAAATAAATTGGTCCAAAAGTCACTAGTGTAGGGGAATCTATAGTCTTGTGCAGAAAATTAAATCCTTCCACATAGAAGTGACCAAACATCACCAATTCTGTCATTTATTTGGCCAAAGGATTTCAAAATGGGCTCGGGTATGGAGTTGGGAAGTGCAATCCTTCATTATATTGAAGGTTGAGAAAAGAAATTATTACTGAGCAGCACAAATATATATCATTTTAGAAAGAGCAAAGTTTTTGCTATAAAATTAAGGAGATTTGACATGTTTAAGTGATTTATGTATTATAAAAAGAAGAAAGTAAGATTTAAAAACAATAATATAGCTCAAGCAATGTTTTTCTTATGATACACTTGCACGGTTTAAACAGAGATCCCATAGTTCTTTTTGCCTAGACAATTGTTCAAACTCTATTAATACATACCAACAAATGAAATATAACACTATGAGTGAGTTGGTTGTCACTTCTTACTGTGCAATGGAGATGCAAGGATTATTCAGAGCCCAAGTTTTAAGAGCAATGAGAAGCCCAAAGGGACTGCACTGAGAAAATTCCCTCAAGAAGGGAGAAATGTCACAGCCCCAAGTTGGTATTTGCTTTAGTTTTTATTATAAAGACAGGAAATACAAGAGAAAAACAACTTAATCAATCATTTATCAAAGGAATAAAAAGAAATTGGCTATGTGGCAATCTCTGGAAGACATTGTGTGAAAAAAGGAAGAGCAGTAAAGCTGGATAAGGATGGCCTTAATGTTCTTATCTAATCTAGAAGAAACTATTTAGTGTTTTCAGCACTTAGGTTCTGCATAATTGCATTTAGGACTTTTGCCCTTTGTGCACTCCCTGTTCTTTGTCAAGCCTGTGTGTTCCCACATTTGGTGGTGGTACAAAAGCATCTTTATAATTATGATGCACAATAAATTTCACAAGTTTTATTTCCAGTATGACTCTACCAGGTTAAATAACCTAGGAGTAGACTAGAAAGGGCAAGTATACCTCTCTTACAACATTCCACAGTTATTAAAGCCATCTGAAATTTTCCTTCCCAGTAAAGAAAATATATCCTCTACACCCTGAAGTCTGTAACAAGGGGTTTAACCAATTTGTTCCAAATCTCCCATATCACTCTATGAAAGACATGTTATCCATGTTAAGAACATCCAAATCTGGGCTAGCCTCATGTACCTGAATATTGTCAGATTTTGTGAAGATGCCACTTCTTTGAAAGATACTTTTTAAGTCTTCTTATGTACTGAGAGTTTCTGAATATATTCAGACTTCCTTTGCAGTAAAAAAAAAAAAAAAAAAAAAAAATGGTGTGAGGAAACTGTGTGAAGTACTTTACATACAAAATAAAAATTACCAAAGATATTAAAATACAAATTATGTGAAATATAAATAATTTTATTCATTCATTTGTTTAAAAATGATTTTATGCCTATTAATTGGCAAATACTCTAGCAGATTCTGGGAATTCATTGAGGAACAAATAGAAACAATTCTGATAGCCCAGGTGTTAACTGGAGACATGGCTAGGGTTTGAATATGCACCCGAAATTTCATGTGTTGGAAACTTAATCTCCAAATTTTATCTGTTGAAGGTATTTGGAAGTGGGGTCTTTGGGAGACCCCAAATTCCCAAAATTAGGAATCATTAAGGTTATCAGTGCAGAGCCCCCATGATGGGACTGGTGGCTTTCTAAGAAGAGATGCAGAGACCAAAGCTGGCACTCTCTTGTCCTCTTGTCATGTGATACTCTCTGCCATGTTATTATGCAGCAAGAAGGCCCTCACCATGCTTTTGGACTTCCTAACCTCCAGAACTGTAAGAAATACATTTATTTCTTTACTAGTTACCCAGTCTATGCTATTCTATTATAACAACAGAAAATAGACTAAGGCATTTCTAGCAATACAAGTATATGATAATGTATCAAGAATATATTTTCTATACTTCTATAAATTGTAGGTGAATTTATATAATAGCTAATAAAGCTATTTACCTATTTTGCAGCAAAGTTTTATCAGATACCTTCTCATTACCTCCAAATTGATAATTGATAATTAACTCTATGGTAAGGAATCTTAAAACAAAGGTGTTAATGATAAGAAATTAAAATTCAATATATAGGCATAATCCTGGAAATAAAAGGTATTAAGATAACATTGGGTCATGGGAATACACTACTTGTTTGCTTGTTTCCACAGTGTGTATTGCTCTGCACAATAAACAATACTGAGAATTTTCCAAAAGATTCATGTAAATACCATTTCCAATGTAAACTGTAACTCTTTGCTAATCTAATTAAATTTACAGTTACAAATCAATCATCTTTCTACAAGAATGTCAAAATATTGTTTCTCTAATTTATTTCTGTATACCATTTTTTATATATCTACATTAACTCTGAATAACTTTCCTCTCAAAGGTCTTTCTGTCTTTAGGTCATCATATTTATTTTCATCAAAATATATGAGTTTACTAGAGAATGATAGGTGTTAGCACCTTTGCAAAAATTACTAAAATTTTTAAAATTATAATCAATTTTAATCTTATTCAGAAAGGAAGCAAGTTTGAGCTCATCATATCTAAGGCATCTAAAAATAGCACTTCATGCTCATGAAGTTAAACAAATACAACTTTTCTCCTCAGGTAGTGGATCAACCATTTCATACTAGTGGATAGTAGAAAAGGTTTAAAATGGTGACTGAAATAAGTATTTTTTCTTATAAAATAAAAATATATATTTATATTTATGTATCACCAAATTATAAAATACAATGAAATGTATCAGATTAATTATGTATTAAAGTAATTAATAAATGAAATAATGGATTTTAAAATATTATGTCAATCTTTAATGAGATTCTTTTGATGTGTTATAGCTTCTATATAGAACCACACAGCAGTTGATTTGCTGGTTGTTCTTGGTGTAGGGAAGCAGGTGGATCTGCAGTTCAGTCAGCTCCCACCAGCTCATCTTTATCTCAGACTCAGCTTCCTAGGTCACCTGATCTGTAAAAATTAGCTTTGACAAATGCGTATATCTGTAATCCATGTACCTATAGAGGTATAGTACACTTCCATATCTATATAAAGACACTTCCCAGTCAAAGAACCACTCAGAAGTAACATTTCTGATTGTGTTCATCATTAACTAGATTTGCTAGTTCTAGAACCTCATATACATAGAACCTTACAGAATGGACTCTTTTGCATCAGCTTCTTTCACTCAGCATGACATCCATGAAATTCACCCATGCTTCTGACTGTATTAGTTCCACTTCACTTTATAATGCTAAATAGTATTCCATTGTATAACTAACATATATACATATATATTATGCAGTAACCTGTGGATAGACTTTGTTGCTTCCACTTTGGGGGTTTTAGAAATAAAACTACTATCAAAATCCATGTACAGTTTATTAATGTGTGTTTTTATTTTTCTTGTGTAAAAATCTAGGATGAAGTTGCTGAAGCAAGTCCCAGGTTATTCTCACACTTAAGGAGAGGGGATTATACATACAAGTGCCGATTCGAGGTTACCATTGGGTATGTCTACTACAGTATGACAGACTTCTGAATTGACAGAATGGTTTTGATTTGTTTTGTTTTAAGAACTTTGAAGATGTTGTTTAATTGACTTCTAGTCCCTCATTTCTTTTAAATAAAAGCCAGTCATTGTATGTAATTGTTCTCCTGTATGTAGTTTGTTCCTTTGTTCTTATTTGATGACTTTAAAATTTTTCTATTTGTTTTAATTTTTCAGCAGTTTGACCACAATGTACCTGGGTGTGTTTTCTTTGTTTTATCTTGATTGGGGTTTATTGATCTTGGATTAGTAAGTGCAGTCTTCTCATCACATCTTCAAAGTATGAAGTTATTTTTTTTTTCCTTTTTGTCTTTTTTCATGACCGGCAATGGATCGCAACCCTCAGTGTCACACCCGTACCAGACCGGGACCGGCAACGGGATCGCAACCCTCGGTGTTGCTCCCGCACCTCGCTCAGCCAGTGAGCGGCCGGTCTGTATGTGGGATCTGAACCCTCGGCGGGAGCGCCGCCATGCTTCCCAAGCGGCGCACTGTAGCAGTGCGCCACCGGGCCGGCCCCTAAGTTATTAATCTTAATTTTTTCCTACCCCATTGTCACTCATGTTTCCCTAGATTCCAATTGTATATATGTTGACTGCTTAAAATTGTACCTCAGGAAACTGAGAATCTGTTCATTGTTTTAAAACATATTTACTCTAATTTTCTGTTTTAAAATTGAAATTTCTAGTGATCAATCAAATATACAGCCATTTTTTTTTCTGTACTTAGGTCCATTCATTTTGATCTTTTACTTTTTAATTCTAGAATTTTCTAGAATTTAATTCGTTTTTCCCCATCACTTTCATTTCAGAGTTCTGATTAACTCACTCATTTATTCAGAGTGATTACACTTCAATTGAATTATTCAACATATTTATAGGTGCTTTAAATTCTTTATCTGTCAATTTCAACCTCTTGATTTTGTTTTTCTGTTCACTTTTTTTCTCTTCACTAATGGCCACATTTGTCGGGCCTTAAAAACTAACGCCACCTTAAGTGACATTACAAGCAGTACCATTATGGGTCCACAAGGGCATATTAACGTGGCAGCCTAAGATGGCGCCAGGAGGAAGTAGGGTGGGAGTGTCTGCGAGAACCTTACCTTAGCCCTTATTGGCTTCCATGCTCATGAACACTGTGTGATTGCAATACCTAGGCATTGAGACAGGATGCATGCTCTCCTAACCTTTAAGCTAATTGGAGGATGTAAAAACCTCCCTTCCCCATTTGCCTTTAAAAGCAAGTGCTTGTGTGATAATAAACAGAACTGCTCAACAGACCCCCGCCGCATCTGAGTGTCCTTTAACGGGCTGGTTGGGGCCGGCGGCTGTGCTCACCTCTCTTCATGGCTCTCTTCCCCCGTCTCTACCCAATGGGGACTGGAGGGAAAGAGGAATCCAGGCAATTTGCTCGTCCACCAAAAGGGAAAAGACTGATAATGAGGCAAGGGCTGTTCGGATCAGCCAGCGGCAGACCCGACAACATTTTCCTGTTTCATCACAAGTATAGTAAGTCTTGATTGTTTACTGTACACTGTAGATGCTATGTTGTAGAGACTCTGGATTCTGATGAGTTCTTTAAGCTTTCTAGCTATTCTTTGCCATGAACACTGGATTCTTTGGCTTCTTCCCAATTGAAGAATAATTAAAGATTATTTTAATATAAGAAGAGAGTTCGCACACAGATTTTGGGACCCTCTCTCTACAACTCTCTCTTTCAGAGTATTTATCTCCCACATCTCAGTTATTCTGTTGTGTTGAACTTTGCCCTCTGACTCCTCCCATGGTAAGACCTCAACTTCCTGTTTGAGTAGTAGAAATCTAACGTGGCTCCTGGAGAGTGATTTTAGAGAAAAACTTGAATATAGGACCATCCAAGCAATTGGAGTTTCATTATTTTAAAGATAATCTCCTGGGCTGAGCCCATGGTGCACTCGGGAGGGTGCAGTGCTGGAAGCGTGCTACGGGTTCGGGTCCTATATAGGGATGACTAGTGCACTCACAGCACTCACTGGCTGAGCACGGTGTGGCTGGGCTCAAGAAGGGCA
>NW_007734519.1:0-1422 GCF_000696425.1 Galeopterus variegatus
CAAACTCTCTTCCTCGCTTCTGGTTAAGCAGCCTCTGTTTGCTCCAGCCTTTGCCTATCCCGGCTTCTTCCCATTCTGATTCTTACTGCCTGTGACTCCCAGGAAGCACACGGAGCACATCCTTCCTTAGAACCTTCTGAGGATGCATTATCAGCAGTAGGAAAAGGTACAAATGTGGCATTGTATATAAGATGCTATATAATCTCATTGCAATCTATTTTGCCAAAAAACAAAACAAAAAAAAATAAAAAAAAGAAAAGAAATCTTCTACCAATCCTGTTATGGGTTGAATTGTGCACTTCCCTTCCCAAAGTTTACATGTTGAAATTTCAACTCCTACTACCTCACATTGTGACCTTATTTGAAGATACGGTCTTTACCAAGGTAATAAAATTAAAATGAGGTCATTAGGGTGGGGCTCTAATCCAATATGACTGGTGTCCTATTTGAAGGGGAACTTTGGACATGGAGACATGCATAGAAGAAATAAAATGTGAAAAGACATAGAAAGAAGACAGTCATCTACAAGCAAAGACGAAAAGTCTGGAATAGATCCTTGCTTCACAGCCCTCAGAAGGTTCCAACCCTGCTGACATCTTGATCTGGAATTTCTAGTCTCCTGAACTGTCAGACAATAAGTGTTTGTTATTGAAGCCACCCAGTCTGTGGTGCTTTGTTATGACAAACTCTAAGATAACTCCCAATTTTCACAAACTAGAATAACTCCCAGTTTTACCACTGCCACAAACATATGTACATACCATTAACCACCTTGCCTTGCTAATAATATGTTGTCTGTGGAGAACCCATTTTTCTCTTCTTCCATTCAAATGGCAACTGGGGGGAGAATTCCAAGTCCTGTAGAATTTTAATCATCAGTATTCTTAGAGCCTTGTGTTAAATCCACTAGTAAACATACTTCATATCATCAGGGAAGAATGAAAGTACTTCATTATAAGTTTTTTCTCATTCAACTGCAGTTTATCACCTTGTGAATGCCCTGTAGAAAGTTTTCATGTAGCAAAGAAAACAGTAACAAAAACAACAATGAAAATAAAAATAATAGCTAATAATTCCATAGTGTTTATTATGTGCCAGGCACTGTTCCAAGCACAGACAGAATCGTTAGCTTTGCTGTCTTTCTATTGATGGACTTTAGCAACTTCTCCTCTGAGCAATGATGAAAAATCACAAAAGTGGAAAATGAGGGAGACTTTCTTTTTCTGTGATGTGTTTATTCCCTTGGGGAAAAAGTTAATACAAAAATATTGTTCAGGCATATTGTGAGTTTTGATTGTGGCTTTCAATGCCACATTAACCTGAAAAATCATCTCATTTAAGCTCATTAAAAATTTTCTCTAACAATTTATTACACTGTGAAGTTTTCCTCTAATCCAGTGGTTAGCAAACTTCAGCACAAAA